>NC_139709.1:8695997-8865997 GCF_964188405.1 Protomyctophum parallelum
TTCATGAAGTAGGGGCATCGAAGCAGAAAGCAGATTTTCCCAGTTCAGACTGCACAGATGGTACCTCCAGTGTAAGCCATTCACTTGAACGGGTCTGACGAGTATTTATTTTCCAGTTGCAACGTGATGTAGTTATATATACACATTGCTGTAGATCGGTTTCAAATGCAAAGTATAGCTCATATCTACGCGCTGTGTGGTAAATGGTGCATTTATATAGCACCTTTATCCAAGGGGCTTTACATAGATTGTGCATTACATTCTCCCAGTCACACACATTCATAGACTGATGACGGCGGAAACCATGGAAGGCAGAAACCAGAACATCAGGAGCAATTAGGGGTTCAGTGTCTTGCTCAAGGACACTTCGACAGTAACTCTGGGGGAGCCCGGGTTCGAACTGGCAACCTTGCGGTTACCATCCAGCCACTCTACCCCTGAGCCACTGCCGCTCACTGTTTGAGCTTGTACTGTAGATCTGCTATTGTTGTTAAGCATAATCCAGAACTGGCCCACTTGTGTTCAGTCTGACTGACATGGCGGCAGTGAATTCACTTCCGCATTTCCTAGTCGCCTACTCGCTTTAGGCAGTATGTGGAAATGTCCATACTGGCCACATTGAACGGTATCAGGCACGGTCGCCCATAATCCATCTCGCCCTCCATGTTTTTTCCATCGACCGCTCGGTGCCGCGGTTCTTGTATTCTTTATCTTGTTTTACTGAGAATAAGGTTAGAAATACGTTTAGGGTTAGGCATAGTTTTACTGGTTTAAGTTTAGGTATAGAGTTAGGTTTAGGCATAGTTTTACTGAGGTTAAGGTCAGGAATAAGGTTAGGTTTAACCGTTTAAGCATAATTCACTTAGGTTACTTTACGAATACCAGGCCACACAGTTCCGCCAGTGAGTTGGTAAATGGGCAACTCGTCTGGTATGCATTGAATGGTCTTGATAAGAACATACTGGTAATAGGTAACATAACTGATTATAGGTTGATAGATAATGGCCGCGGGCTGGCTGAGCTAAGTCCGTATAGCAGGTCCCACCAACTTGTGTCCTTGCATTGTGCATCTGAGACATGGAATTGAGTTTCTCATCTCTCACTCTCACCATTCTGTGCAAGGCCTTTGGTTATTAGCGATTCACCTTAATTCATATGCTGTTGTTCAAAGACGGGTGCATGTGTTTGGTCCGACGTTCAACAGTTCAACAGGCATTAGTCTGACACCCTACCCCAAACCCACGGGTGAGTTTTAACATGGCAATGCATGTCGGGAGCCACGGGTGAGTCTTCACCCACCACGCCTGGGTCTTAACCAGCCATGTTGTCGGACATGTCGGACTGCCCCCTCAAAGACAGGTGTCCAGAACCTTATATAAGCACTGTACTACCATAGCTTCAGGCCTGGCCTTGTGTTACATGTCATGATTTTACATCTCTCTAATCCTCAAGGAGAATATTTAGATTTCTGTCTCTATAACGTGTCGTGTATGCATTGTTTACGTCCTTTTCATCATTAGGAACGAAGACCGGGAAGAGAGGAATCGAAAGGCCTCGTACGATGTCAAAGAAGGGACCACAGACTGTGAGGACAGGTCGGTCTCATCCATGGCTTCATAATAATAATGAAATGTTACTTGACAATTCATTGTCATTACAAATAATTGCAATTAACAATTTCATTTTTTTATATATATTTTTGGGGGCTTTTTTGCCTTTATTTGATAGATCACAGTAGGTTGACGGGGAACGGGGAGAGAAATGGGGGGGGCAAGACATACAGAAAAGTATGTCGTCAGGATCGGGACTCGAACCCGTCAGTCAGGCTGCTACCCGGACCGTTAGGCTGGCCCAGGCCCATTAGTTTTTATTTTTTTCATCACTGAACATGAATTATTTTAAAAAGTTTGGAGATTTTTAAACATTTGATTATGGCGATTGTGACCATGATCTCAAATCATTGTGATCAGGCGATTATGTAATAACTGTGACAACAGGCCTAACTTCATAATACAAATTGAAAAACAAAACAAAAAAAAGCAATTAAAGCTAAAATCATAGACTTCTCTGCTGTCTGTTCTCTCTCTCTAGTCCTCAGCCCACGTTGGAGGAGGTGCGCTTGTGGGGTCAGTCGTTTGACAAGCTGATGTGCTGCCCGTCGGGCAGGGCCTCCTTCCGCCAGTTCCTTCGCACAGAGTTCAGCGAGGAGAACATGCTCTTCTGGTTAGCCTGCGACGAGTTCACCGAAGAGAGCAACACAGGTGCGATCGAGGAGAAGGCCCGGGTCATCTATGAAGACTACATCTCCATCCTCTCTCCGAAAGAGGTCTGGTTATTTACTCTCAAAACCTTCCTATACGTCAGTAGCCTGGGCAGCATTCCTTTTCGGGTTTATGATCTGGTC
The DNA here is from genome assembly GCF_964188405.1 of Protomyctophum parallelum. NCBI lineage: Eukaryota > Metazoa > Chordata > Actinopteri > Myctophiformes > Myctophidae > Protomyctophum > Protomyctophum parallelum. Next base: position 8,698,402 of record NC_139709.1, read on the forward strand.
GGGAGCGGATGATATCGCTACGTCATGTTGTAGTGTTGTTTTGTAGTCATCAGGCTAGGAGCAATCATCCGGAACTTCCTTTTCCCTCAAACCGATTTTTCTCAATAAAAGCTGCAGGCTACGAGTGCTTTTATTGTTATTCTTCCGCTTTGAGGGAAAGGTTCCAGGTAATTGTTACTGCCTGATGAATACAAAACAATACTACAACATGACCTAGCGATATCATCCGCTCCAGACCGGTTCACACGGCACTTTTGTAACACCGACCAGGCTTTCCTGGTCTGTGTGGAAGAGAAGAAAGCCTGGTGAAGGTTAAAACGTCAGTGGTTTTCAAAGTGGGGCCCGACGGGGACCCCCAGGGGTGCTTGAGGGACTTCCCCAGCTAAATTACTTACTACACACTAAACCCAAGCGTTTAGGTTATAAACAGTTTTAAACACATATTTGTAACACTTTTTAAACGTGTCACAGTGTTTAGATTATAAACAGAAGAACATGTTTAATCCCTGTAACACTTTTTAAACACATGAACGTGTTTAATTTTTACAATCAAAGTCAGTCATATAGGTGTTTATAGGTGTATAGGTGAATTTGAACACTAGGTGTTCTCGTGAGGTGTTTGAGTGAACTCGTGTTCTACTGTATTTTATGACCATTAATAAACACTTGGCATTTTATTATTACACACATGGTTTAAACGCGTCACATGTTCCAGGGATTTACAGTGTATAGCATAGCAAAATCCTTTTAACCAGTTTAACCCTGTTGTATATTTCAGCTTTTATGAAATAGCAGATCTATAGCTCACAAGCTATTTTTGAAAAACTGTGAAAAACCTTGAAATGTTTTTGACCAATAATCTTGAAACTATTTACAATTTAGCAGACACTCTTAGCAGACAAGCTAAGAACCTAACATCCGTCTAACAGAGGAATATTCTATATAATGAAACTATGTGTATACATACTATAGGGTGCTATGAAAGTCACACATCCTGGCACGAAGTCATTTCATGGGTGTCTGCGGCTAAATACATATCATTTTGGGGTGTAGTATGCTATAGGGTGTAGTATGCTATACATACTACACATCGAACAGTGGACATATCTTTCAAGATGTGTCATTGAGACGCTGTCCTTGATTTCTCTTCTACTCCAGGTGAGTCTGGACTCCCGCGTGCGAGAGGTGATCAACAAGAACATGCAGGAGCCCACCTCTCACACGTTTGACGACGCCCAGCTGCAAATCTACACGCTAATGCAAAGAGACTCGTATCCGCGCTACATGAACTCCTCTGCCTACAAAAACCTGCTCAACAGCCTGTCAGAGCAGTCCCCCGAAACTTAGGGTGGCGAAGACCTGTGATCTTTTTAACTCTTGCTAACTCCCCGACCGTCCCCACACACACGCCCACCCCCCACCCCTCCCCTGACCCATTTCTTTAGATGTTCAGTGTACGATTACATGAACCTCCTCCTCCCCCCCCCAGGGATCTCAGCGCTATTGTGATCTGCACCTGACCGAAAGACACTCAGGTCTCAAAAATCTCCCGAGGGCTTGACAGTACTGCTACAGTTCAACATAGCAAAACTCTCCAAAGGAATACTAATACATTTGTTTCCTGTTGTCTTTTGGATAGAAATAATCTATTTTATTTGTGTTGAACGTTTTTTTTTCTGCTTATTTTTTTATGGTCCTTATTTTGTTTTGTATGATTGTTTGAGGGAGAAAATTATTCCTACTGTAGATTATATATTTGAGTTTGTAAATAGTAAAAGAAAAAGGGAATTGTGGGTGTTTTATGGGATTCTATTTACTGCGTATGAAAATCAAAGCTCAAGTCAAAGGCTAAGTGTTAGCTGTACTTGCAGGCAGCTTTGTGGGGTACTGTATGGTTTACCTTGGTTCCAACCTCACCTGTAACAGTGACTTGGCAACTCCAGTTCTTGTACCACTTAAGCCCTAAGCGAAATCTTCAATTTCTTTTTTGAAAATAGCTCATCTACTTCCTTCAGCAGTAATATTTGTATCCTGAAACTAAACCCAAATGCGTTGGAGTATACACACCGGTTCCCCGTTGTCATAATTTCTGTATCATTTGGGACAGAACAGAACTGTTATGAGCTACTTGTGAGCAATTTTCAAAATGGTATATGCCCCAAAATAGGGAAGCCAGGGTTAAAGTGATTTAGTGGTTATGCAGAGAATAAACAAAATGCTAAATCCTTAAACTAAGACTGAGGATTTTGCTGTGTATGTCTGTGCAAACTGGTGGTTCCCTAACAAGTTATGGTGAGTGAAGGGAAGGTACATTACTGTACCTACGCCTTAGTATTTAACTTTATCAGAGACAGGATATTTCATTAAAATGTTACTCATTAAGCAACTCATAGTATTTTGCAATATTCAAAGGTAGTTGTTATTTAGTCAGGCATCAGAAATTTAGAGATTATTTTTTATATATTAAAGATGATTGCCAATATTGGAAAAACCAGCCAGTACAAAAAGTATTATGGACGAGGACACAGTCATAACGTGTCAATTAAAAAGAGGAAAATGAGAGTACTTAACTATAATAAGCATGGCCATTTCCTTGATAGGAAATTGAGTCCTTTGTCATGTTAATGAGATAGATTTAAGATTGCTAATATAGAGTGAATAGTGGCAGTGGTCCATAGCCACAGTGAGCAACTCTGTGACTTATAGTTGAACCCATTCAGGACGGGACCCCTTTTGTTGTTAAGCGTTATGTGGCTATTGGAAAATAGCAACCCGGCCAAATACCATATCATTCTGGGGGTCCTTGAGATGAAAAAGGTTGAGCACCACTGACATAGAAACAGGTTTTCCCAGAAAACTGCTCGGCTCCTGAATCGGCTTCAGGTCTAAAGCCTTGTTATTTTATCATTTTAGTCGATGGTTAAAGGTATATTCAGTGATTTCACTTAATTCAAATATCACTTATTGTTTTGTTTTGTTGTGATAATCCTCTCTACTATAGAGTGTGCTGACCATATAAGGAGTTCCTCCCTGTCCCCAGTTAACCCCTGGAGGTCAAAAAACCTTAGGTTTCGTTTTTGGCTCTCTATCCTGATTGGATGAAAGGCTTAGGTCCCAACCAAAAACGAAACCTACGGTATTTTGAGTGAAATCACTGAATATACCTTTAAAAAGGCCTCTTGGACCAGGCCATATGTTAGCAGTGACACCAAAGCTACCACGTAAACTGTGCTCATACATTTTAACGTTTTCCACACACGAAAATTTGGAGTTGCCAAGTGTCAAATAATATGTATAAATGTATAATGCTAGTTTTAGTTAAATTATTGTTGCCTCACAAACATGTCACTCAAAGACAATATCCTCATTTGGGGAAGTGCCTTGACATTCAGTTTTGTGACATCTTTATCATTGGCAACAGTTGTTTTCAAACACTTGCCATATGGATGGGTATTACTACGTGCACTCTTAAGTCAGTTACTGGAACACATCCCCCCCCACCCCCCTCCCCTCATCGGCCAAGTTATTGCATGTGTTTTGTCTATATTCCTTAGTCATGACTACATTAATCGATTTTGGTAGTTTTACCAAACAGTATGGTTGGCGATGTTGACAACATAAGGCTGATGGGGCTATGGGTGATCTGAACTACTTACTGTCTGCCAATCTGTGTACTACGACACAGTGGCACTTTCTGCTTCTACGTTAAGCCTATACTTTGTTGTTACAACAGTGTTACTCGCCTTTCTAACTAAAAACTGTAACTCCATGTGGGGGGCTAAGTCCGTCGCAGGGCTAAGTATAAAATTGTCGGGCGTCAGGTGGAAACCTTATATGTCCAAAACGGTAACTTGCCAGGAGGACATTGGGGGGAAAAAAACAGAATCGGTTCCAATATAATTCCAATGTAGTTATTCCGTCATGTTTTAGTAGTGAAAGTAGGCGATCCACATTGTGACGTGTTGTGAGCTTGTGGATCAGATATTTTCGCTACTTTTGCGCACCATCGGCATACAGCGATGTATGAAATAGGGCTTTTATTTAAAGAATTAAATAATATACATCAAAAGATGAAATGTGAAGATACCAGGTTTCTGCCCGACAGTGACGATATGGGATTTAGAGTACATTTTCTACTTGATATGTGCAATTTGAGCTGATGGTGACATCACATAGATCAACCTCGAACACAATCTAAGCCAATGGTTTGGAGTGATACTGCCTATAAATGTTTATTCTTCTGTTAACTAGCCTATATGAAATGTGTTATTTTTTTGCGGTATGTTTAATAATTAATACATTAAAGAAATCATGTGAATGTTTACAGTATATGGTTTAGCTTTTTTTCTGTTTCTCTCCAAGAAAATGATGATTTGTGGGCATTTTGATTCTAAAATAAAGCACAATAATTTTACTGACCCGAGTGACTTCATCACAAAAGCATACTGGTACGTTAACGCATGCAGTAAGTTGAATACTTGCATAAAGTGTTGCACCCTGATAATCTTCTGCCAAGTGCAATTCAAAGTATTTCAGGCAGGTTAAGTAAGTTCTTTAAAATATTGCTGAATTGAACAACCAGCATTATGAAAACTGAGCTGAGATCAGATTGACAGTTTTTTTAAAAAAAAGCTATTTTTTAATAGCTAAAGCATAACATGATGCTAACACCAAAAGGGGTTCCCGCCCAAAATGGGTTTTTAAATACTTGTGGATTGTCTATTTTTGCGTGACACTACTATAAAGGAAGTAGGATATTAATTTATAAATATATAAAAAGGTTGAAATAGGGAGATATGTTTCCGCTGGTCAGAAACGATCGAGTGGTTGCACCTGGGAAAATACACAACAGGTAATTGTGTGCTCGTTCAGCAAGACATTATATTGTCCCTATTCAGATTAACAATGAATATTCACATTCATGAGATTAATATTCCACCAATTCAACTCAGAACTGAACAGCTGCAAATCCTTTACTAATACCCATATAGTAAAATGACATAACGCAAAAAGCCAACGAAAATTCAGACTGAAACAAAAGGATGCTTGTTCTGTTTTATAAACGCCAACAAAGATTCATGCACAAAATTAGCTATAAGCGGAATAGATCACACAATAAATTGGAGGCTGGAGGACAACACAGACTAATGAAAGACATTTTCTTTACTATTTAATCAAACGATGACATTTCATTGGGAAATTAAATAAAACATTGTGGGGGGAGGAGGGGGGGGGGGGGGGCAAAGCAAAACGGGTAGTAACGTGTGGGTAAATTCTGTCAAAAAAAAAGTTAAAACGACATATAAAAAATGTTGGTAAAAGAGATGAGATTGATCGTATATATCCGACAGCGAACATAGCTAAAAACAAAAAGTCGAACATTTGAACGGAGGGTGGCGGGTCGCGGGACCCGCCAACGAAAGTCTGCGTCTATCGAAACAACTGAACAGAGGAGTTGGGGGGGGGGGCAGAATCCGACAACAGACTGCGTCTATGAACATTATATTCAAATAATAAAAGCAGTGGTGTATTTATATGGCAATTTGTGCACCAGGTTATACCACATAAAATAAACCTTCCAATCTGTTGCAGACGGACAGATTCCTGGTCCGGGAAACTTTGCTACTTCTCTGAATTCCAAGGTTATATTGCTTGTATATTCAGCAGAACTGGAAAAGAAGAAAGACAGATAAGAAAGATAGGCATACATTCATGTGACCCAGGATCACCGACTGGTTAACACGTAATTATAATGCATTACAGCGATGAGAATTATAATGAACTATAATGCTGGGGAAAGAAAATAGCTCTAAAAAAAAAACCTCATAACTCCAAAATGTTTTTCAAATATTTCAGGAAATGAGAAATATACATTTAAGAAAAGGTTATTTTTTAAAACACAGCAATACAGTCTCATCAAAGTTGGCGTTGTAACTTTATATATTGTCAATTACTTCCATGAGAGAGGGAGAGAGGTGGTGGAGTTAGTTGCTTTAGCAGACATTTTGAGGGTCCAATGGAGTTAAGAGGTTTTGTCCAAAGCACTTTTTATTACTTTCCATTGGCACTGATTTATGCCAAAAACAATCAAAAACGTCAAAAATGGAGTTATGAGGTTTCCTCCCGACAGCAACGATATGTGGGTGACCAGCAAATCTGAAGTATCATGATTATATTTTCTTGACCTCATTAGTAACTATAAAATGCTGCATGTTGCATGCATAGGCAACATCATATTGGCATGACTTATGAGTACCATTATAAAGCATTGAGTTAGCTATGAGTGCTTATAACTATTACAATCTTACAAGCATATCATCAGCATTATAAGCATGTTTTATGTGCGTTTGGGTAATTCATCCATATAGACATTTTTAAGCCTAACAATCTATGTACATAACAGAACATATTTTGTGAAACAGAGCTCAGTATGAATAAGAAAACACAAATGGACAAGTACATGAGTAAATATTTTGACACAACATACCTTCCATCTATTTCCGCAGTCATTACAAAAGACGAATGTGGTCATGGGCTCATCAGCACTGCGAGTTTGAACCTGGGGACGGACGGACGGATGAACACACACAGTTTAGTTTTTGTCAGCTCATGAAATGTAAGAGACCTAGTCATCAATGGGAGTGACCACATGCGGCCTAAGCCAATGGGGAGTCTGCACCACTTGTGTAGCCAATCACGTAGTAGCGACCTAGTCATGATTGGCTGCCTCCTAAGCCCCGCCCCGCGGAAGTCTGGCAACGCCGCACCGCAACCACGCTAAGACTGCAGCTCTAAACGACAACAGCTGCTAATGTTATGAGCTAACTGCATGACAGCAGGAAAGCCACAACAAAACAAAGTCACTGAACCACGAACAGAACGCAAACAACGGCCGCGAGGTTGTGACACATACACGTTACTATAATAATAATATGGGGAGAGAGAAAAAAGAGGGACAATGGAGACAGCTCCTGTTTCACCTGACAAATATGACCATGTCATCATTTATTGTTTACTACTAGTAGTCTACCCATAGTGTATGGTGGTTTAGAGCAGGGCTCTTCAAGGGTTTTCAGACCGAGGACCTCTGAGCTGGGAGAGAGAGATGAAGCAGGGACCCCCACTACCTCTAAGCCGGGAGAGAGAGATAAAGCAGGGACCCCCACTACCTCTAAGCCGGGAGAGAGAGATGAAGCAGGGACCCCCACTACCTCTAAGCCGGGAGAGAGAGATGAAGCAGGGACCCCCACTACCGCTCTAACCCGGGAGAGAGAGATGAAGCAGGGACCCCCACTACCTCTAAGCCGGGAGAGAGAGATGAAGCAGGGACCCCCACTACCTCTAAGCCGGGAGAGAGAGATGAAGCAGGGACCCCACTACCTCTAAGCCGGGAGAGAGATGAAGCAGGGACCCCCACTACCTCTAAGCCGGGAGAGAGATAAAGCAGGGACCCCCACTACCTCTAAGCCGGGAGAGAGAGATGAAGCAGGGACCCCCACTACCGCTCTAACCCGGGAGAGAGAGATGAAGCAGGGACCCCCACTACCGCTCTAACCCGGGAGAGAGAGATGAAGCAGGGACCCCCACTACCGCTCTAACCCGGGAGAGAGAGATGAAGCAGGGACCCCCACTACCTCTAACACGGGAGAGAGAGATGAAGCAGGGACCCCCACTACCTCTAAGCCGGGAGAGAGAGATGAAGCAGGGACCCCCACTACCGCTCTAACACGGAAGAGAGAGATGAAGCAGGGACCCCCACTACCGCTCTAACACGGAAGAGAGAGATGAAGCAGGGACCCCCACTGCCTCTAACCCGGGAGAGAGATGAAGCAGGGACCCCCACTACCGCTCTAACCCGGGAGAGAGATGAAGCAGGGACCCCCACTACCGCTCTAACACGGGAGAGAGAGATGAAGCAGGGACCCCACTACCTCTAAGCCGGGAGAGAGAGATAAAGCAGGGACCCCACTACTGCTCTAACCCGGGAGAGAGAGATGAAGCAGGGACCCCCACTACCACTCTAACACGGGAGAGAGAGATGAAGCAGGGACCCCCACTACTGCTCTAACCCGGGAGAGAGAGATGAAGCAGGGACCCCCACTACCGCTCTAACCCGGGAGAGAGAGATGAAGCAGGGACCCCCAATACCGCTCTAACACGGGAGAGAGAGATGAAGCAGGGACCCCCACTACATAACATTGTATTAAACATTTGCATAGATTTAATAATAGATGGCTTAACTGACGATCATCAGTGGTGTGCAATTACATTTAACCACGTAAAGCCCACAACTTGACCTTTGGTTCTGTACTTGATGTGCACTTTTTTCCCCCCTCCACATTTCCCTCTTCGACGAAAATAGCCGATCCACAAGCCCACAACACGAGGCCACGAGATGAGCTTGTAGATCTTTTCGACTGATTTAAGATTTAACAGGCACCCCTGTTGAAGATCCCCGTTTAGAGCACCCGCCCCGAGATTGGGAGGGGTTCAATCTGTGGCCCGAGTCATACCAGGACACTACCAGGGGTTCAATCTGTGGCCCGAGTCATACCAAGACACTACCAGGGGTTCAATCTGTGGCCCGAGTCATACCAGGACACTACCAGGGGTTCAATCTGCGGCCCTAGTCATACCAAGACACTACCAGGGGTTCAATCTGTGGCCCGAGTCATACCAAGACACTACCAGGGGTTCAATCTGTGGCCCGAGTCATACCAGGACACTACCAGGGGTTCAATCTGTGGCCCGAGTCATACCAAGACACTACCAGGGGTTCAATCTGTGGCCCGAGTCCTACCAAGACACTACCAGGGGTTCAATCTGTGGCCCGAGTCATACCAAGACACTACCAGGGGTTCAATCTGTGGCCCGAGTCATACCAAGACACTACCAGGGGTTCAATCTGTGGCCCGAGTCATACCAAGACACTACCAGGGGTTCAATCTGTGGCCCGAGTCATACCAAGACACTACCAGGGGTTCAATCTGCGGCCCGAGTCATAACAAGACACTACCAGGGGTTCAATCTGTGGCCCGAGTCATACCAAGACACTACCAGGGGTTCAATCTGTGGCCCGAGTCATACCAAGACACTACCAGGGGTTCAATCTGTGGCCCGAGTCATACCAAAACACTACCAGGGGTTCAATCTGTGGCCCGAGTCATACCAAGACACTACCAGGGGTTCAATCTGTGGCCCGAGTCATACCAAGACACTACCAGGGGTTCAATCTGTGACCGAGTCATACCAAGACACTACCAGGGGTTCAATCTGTGGCCCGAGTCATACCAAGACACTACCAGGGGTTCAATCTGTGGCCCGAGTCATACCAAGACACTACCAGGGGTTCAATCTGTGGCCCGAGTCATACCAAGACACTACCAGGGGTTCAATCTGCGGCCCGAGTCATACCAAGACACTACCAGGGGTTCAATCTGTGGCCCGAGTCCTACCAAGACACTACCAGGGGTTCAATCTGTGGCCCGAGTCATACCAAGACACTACCAGGGGTTCAATCTGTGGCCCGAGTCCTACCAAGACACTACCAGGGGTTCAATCTGTGGCCCGAGTCCTACCAAGACACTACCAGGGGTTCAATCTGTGGCCCGAGTCATACCAAGACACTACCAGGGGTTCAATCTGTGGCCCGAGTCCTACCAAGACACTACCAGGGGTTCAATCTGTGGCCCGAGTCCTACCAAGACACTACCAGGGGTTCAATCTGCGGCCCGAGTCCTACCAAGACACTACCAGGGGTTCAATCTGTGGCCCGAGTCATACCAAGACACTACCAGGGGTTCAATCTGCGGCCCGAGTCATACCAAGACACTACAACCACAACGCTCACGACTACACCAGGTCAGCTCGCAGGTCTGCAATTCTCTGCCTTTCTCAGAGAGAGACACCATCGCTTGACAAGAGCATAAGTTATGCTTTAGCAGTAGGCTAGTACGCTATTAGATAGAAATGAAAAGGCAAACAAAAGAATAACAAACGAACTCCATCGACTGGGGAGTGTCTATTGGAATAGTAGTACTTTTTGGGGTACAGCCCCTAATCACATTCATATCAAACCGGGTCTCAATGAAACAGATAAGGGTTGAAAAAGACAGTAAGAAATCCTCATACCTGTGAATAGGAGCACTTCTTGCCCTTGCACTTGCCACAGGTAAACATATCCGACTGTGTGCCTCCGGTGGTGGATAACTGGTGGTCCCTGACAGCCTCTTTGGTCAAGTTCTTTCTCATCTCCCTCAGCTCGTCGCTGGCCATTTCCTGCAAGAACAAGGAGGCAATAAACGACAATAAACCAGAATGCCATCAGTCGGCCAGAGCAACACACCACCACATATTCCACCCGCTTCGAATGTTATCAGTGAGCTAAAGTGACCGAGTTGCCGTGGCAAACGTTGCGAAGTAAATACAGTACTAGTGAAAGCCACGCCTCCGTCACTGTCAACAGTAGTAATGTATGGATTTTGGGGGTTTTCTAGTACTGTATTTACACAATTGCCAATCCGTGTTATTTCACCACGTTTGGGTGAGATCGGGCCTACATAACACTTTCCAGAGAAGTGAAGTGAAGTGCTCGTGCTCAAGTGTTTCAATCAGGCAGAAATGGAGCCTGAACACAGACTTCCACGTGCTCTTCACAAGGTTATTTGGTGCTCTAGCCCATTCTGAACGGGAAACCCTTTTGGTGTTTTAGCATTATGTTATACTTTAGCCATTTAAAAGCTACAAGCAGACCTACAAGCTGCCGCGCTACGAGCTTGTAGGTCTGCTATTTTTTAAAAATCGCGAAAATGTGGCGCAAATCTTCTAATATATATATTCTTTCAGAGCGAACATTTTTAACTGAAATCTTTGCTTCTGGGGGGGGGGGGGGGGGGTCCGTGGAACAACACATTTTCACTGACATAGAAACATAGGTTTTTCAGAAAACAGTTTTGATGATTTAGAAGACATTTTTAGAATAGTTTTCAGGTCTAACAGACCTCTGCTTTCATCTTGGCCATGCGTTCGGGGGACACGTTCCCACACAGCACAGTCCTCCTCAGGTTGGGGTTCTTCACGTCCTTTAGGTTGGAGATGCGGCTCCGCACTCGGTTCTTGAATTTCGCGTCGGTACACTTGAACTCTTGGAAGATAAGTGATGGCAAGTCAAGGAAGTTTGAAGCTTAAACAAATATTACTAAGCAATATGGTGGAATGCTATGCATTACAGACAATGCAGCACCTATATAGACGTACAAATTAGGGATGGGCTTAAAAAAACCCAAAACAACAGTAGGCAATTTATATAATTGCTTATATTATACATTATAGACCCAACGTTTTAACCCAGAGGTCTTCATCGGGACATAATAAATGAATTTATTCACATACAACATTCAACAGATCTCCACATTGAGGAAACATTCTGTAGCATGCTATGTATGAATAAATGGTTCAAAGTACAACCTAACTCTCTGCCACCACCATAACTTAAAAGACAACAACAGGTTATGGTTATTCATGGTGTTCAGAATCAAAGCCATTTAGAATACTACAAGTGTAAATAACAAGGCCAAGCACAACTAAATGCGTCCATAGTTTTCACATAAGCGTGAACATTTCAAATATATTTCAGTTAACTTCATGTTTTTGTTTTTCTATGAAGACAATGTGCTGTATTTAGAGAACCATGTAACTAGAAAATTCGCAATTTAACAAAATTGCAGAGTGTGGTTGCCGCAGTGGCTTACATATGCCCCTCCCACTAATATTGACAGCCAATTACAATGTCACGTCACCCCTGTGATCATGCGTAAGTAATTCGGTAAAGCAGATACCATTAACCGTCAACTGGTATAGTGAACACCTGTCCCACATCGGCGTATTCAACTATTGATGCCCATCCCTAATACAAAGCTAGTAGAAGATTTTAAATAAAAGGTCTTTAAATGAATTAGGTATGACAATGAAAATCTCAGAACTATCAGAAATGGCAAAAGAAAGAACAATGTCATGGTAAACAGAGTGCAAAAATTCAAAAGGATATATTCCTCGATTTGTGCCCCGAGTTCGTCGCAGTCAGCACCAATAGCAATGTAGTCATCTGAAAGAAAACAGGATGAGAGACAGGGTTGAAAATGTGAGGGTGTGTCCATCTGTGTGTGCATGCGTGCATGTCTTTTTTTTAATTTAATTTAAAGCACAACTCAGAAACCCATGGTTCTCTGTGCTGACAGCCAGGCAGCACTGGCCGTTTCCAGACTCTAATAAATGGGTTTACCTCCCGTTTGCAGCGCGGCGCACAGCAGCTCTCTGCACTTGATCCGGACAGAGTCTGAGGTGGTTGGTGCGCGGGGAAACATGGAGATGAGGTTGTTGGTTGGTGCGTCTGCAGGCTCGCTCTTGCTGCTCGAGTTACTGTTGGAGCTGTTGAAGGGACATTGAGTTACTGTTGGAGCTGTTGAAGGGACATTGAGTTGCTGTTGGAGCTGTCGAAGGGACTTTGAGTTACTGTTGGAGCTGTTGAAGGGACATTGAGTTACTGTTGGAGCTGTTGAAGGGACATTGAGTTACTGTTGGAGCTGTTGAAGGGACATTGAGTTACTGTTGGAGCTGTTGAAGGGACATTGAGTTACTGTTGGAGCTGTTGAAGGGACATTGAGTTACTGTTGGAGCTGTCGAAGGGACATTGAGTTACTGTTGGAGCTGTTGAAGGGACATTGAGTTACTGTTGGAGCTGTTGAAGGGACATTGAGTTACTGTTGGAGCTGTTGAAGGGACATTGAGTTACTGTTGGAGCTGTTGAAGGGACATTGAGTTACTGTTGGAGCTGTCGAAGGGACATTGAGTTACTGTTGGAGCTGTTGAAGGGACATTGAGTTACTGTTGGAGCTGTTGAAGGGACATTGAGTTACTGTTGGAGCTGTTGAAGGGACATTGAGTTACTGTTGGAGCTGTTGAAGGGACATTGAGTTACTGTTGGAGCTGTTGAAGGGACATTGAGTTACTGTTGGAGCTGTCGAAGGGACATTGAGTTACTGTTGGAGCTGTTGAAGGGACATTGAGTTACTGTTGGAGCTGTTGAAGGGACATTGAGTTACTGTTGGAGCTGTTGAAGGGACATTGAGTTACTGTTGGAGCTGTTGAAGGGACATTGAGTTACTGTTGGAGCTGTCAAAGGGACATTGAGTTACTGTTGGAGCTGTCGAAGGGACATTGAGTTACTGTTGGAGCTGTCGAAGGGACATTGAGTTACTGTTGGAGCTGTTGAAGGGACATTGAGTTACTGTTGGAGCTGTTGAAGGGACATTGAGTTACTGTTGGAGCTGTTGAAGGGACATTGAGTTACTGTTGGAGCTGTTGAAGGGACATTGAGTTACTGTTGGAGCTGTCGAAGGGACATTGAGTTACTGTTGGAGCTGTTGAAGGGACATTGAGTTACTGTTGGAGCTGTCGAAGGGACATTGAGTTACTGTTGGAGCCATGGACGAATTGTGTGCACATGCACAGGGGCCCTGAGCCAATGGGGGCCACCGGCCCTGGTTGTGCTCAAAGTCACGCTTCCAACAAGCTTTGAACTGAGCAGATTGGACTTTCCGTTCCAGAGATAATGGCCAAAACGACTTCAAAACAGCAACTTCAGCTGATTTTCGATGGCCGATTTTCGCCATTGTCGCCCGTTTTTTTGGTGGTGCAACCACTCCCTTACGGACTTATGTGTGTGTGTGGGTGGGTGCCTGCCTAGCTGGCTGGGTAGGTATGAGCATGAAAACAGCATGGTTGTTTTTCACCACCGCAACCTAACACACACACACACACACAAACACATATTAACTGTATATATGATGATTTCTGGTGTGCCAGTACAGTACAGTGACAGTACAGTAGAGTGACCGGCACACAGTAACTGTCATTTCTCAACCGTTTCAGACACGGGGCGGCACGTCGGAACCGACCCGGCCCCCTGGGAGCGTTCCTGGGGGTCTGGAACTTCAATCTCAAGCTTTTGAACGTCAAGGACCTCCAGTTTGATATGCATTAATAGGCCACTTGATGATTTTCTTCATCTCTGTGATCACAATCTACTGCAACTGCACAAAAATGGATTTCACCCACTTCTTTTGACCTGTAAACCTGAGATGCGACAATACAATTGATTCTTAACTCTGAGAGTGTACAACCTGACATAAAAGTACACCGCTACAATTTGTCTCCGTTAATTACACAAAAAGCTGGTGACTCCTTATGGGCTTGTGCAGTACTCAAACTTACGCTGTAAGCAGAGCACAGATCTCTGTCAGGAGACATGCACTAATACCGTGTGAAAACAATGAAGTAAAAAAAGGTGCCTTCAATTAAGTAGGGCTTGAAATCTACTAATCGTTGTCCTCCGATTGGGCGACGATTACACGCCCTACGGAATTGAAGATCCCAAATGCTGCCAGATAAATCTGCAGGTGGAGGAGGGTGAATCTTCTGGTCTCCACACATGGACACGGGCAGTGGCCCCAGAGGCACATTCAAATTTATTCTGATGTTTTGCAGATGGGTTGACTGGGTTCACAGATTGAACCCAGTCTGATTGGTTCATCAAATGATTTCAACTCATTTGCAAAGGTAAACAACAGACTGTGTGTGTGGGGGGGGGAGCTCTAAATGTATCAAATGATAAAAAAATAAAAAATGTGTTTGAATTTACATCATATCTATAATGTCTACTCTATGGTGTACTTGATGCGAACAAAAAGAAGTACAAATAATAATGATGAATCAGACTGCATGTGGAAACACCCACGCTTTGTGAATGAAGCCTATTAACTGTTAGGGGGAATCCCTAGATAATGTTGTTGCACTTACAGTGCTGAACAACAGCTACAGTAGGATATGCATTTAGTGTCCTTTACCTTTCCTCTTTGGGCTCTGGGCTTCCCTAGCTACAGTAGGATATGCATTTAGTGTCCTGTACCTTTCCTCTTTGGGCTCTGGGCTTCCCTGCGATGGAGAGGCAGGTGTCGTTGACGTCTCTTTCCTCTTCTCCTCTGAAGATTTGTCTCCACCTCCGGGCTCGTCTGGCAAGCAGAGGAAACACAGACAGTGTCAAACACCACCACAGTCAGTCGCACAGAGACGGCTCAACAAGAACACGGCAAACATGAGAAATTGCCATTTGTAGTATCAAGTATTCAAGTACACACACTATTGGCTTTGATGTACTACAGTGAGTGGGGGGGGGGGGAAACAAGCAGCATTACAATCAGGCAAAGACAGGCGGAGACAATAGAAATAATGATAAAGGAATTACCTAAAAGCTTCTTCCATGATTTGATCAAGGCCTTGGCTAGAGACGTCACCTCATCATCTGTGCTTTGCTTGCGGATGGCATTGACAGACATCCCAATTCTAGTGGACTGGAGAAAGACTTTGCTTCAATGCCTCGACAGATAACACACGGTGCAATCAAGATGCAAGAGAAGAAATGAGCAAAGATACCTGAAGTAATTCCAGACTCATAGGGATAGATCGCAGCTCCTTGAGTAGGTCCAAAGCCCCAGACTGCAGCGGGGGGAAATAGTTTAAATTCAGAATCAGCCTGCTCACATGTTTACTTTTTTTACTAATAGTTCTGGGATAATCTAAATGTATTTGTTATTTTGTTATGGGCTTGGATCTGGCAGAGAAAACCAGGGCTAACAAACCTACTACACCCACTGCTTTGAACGCCAATCCGGATACAGCCCATAATATTCAGGACAACCTTAAAAGACTTTATTAGTTCTGTGCGATACTGTTACTGTGTTTTATTTAGCCCATCAAAACAGTGGAAAGCATCCGTGTCATTTTATACTTTGGCTATTCAAAAGTAGCAGAACTACAAGCTCATAGTGACAAAGTGCCTCAGGTCTTCAATCCTCAGTTGAAGCCCATTCATTGAATGCAGATATCACCACCCATCACAGGATTCCCACACATTTTTACCAATGAATTTCCACAACTTTTCCTGAATATTTTAACCCAATTTCCAGACCTATATAACAATCATTCAGTGCATTAATGAGTCTTACCCCTGTGTGTAATGCCCAGCAGTGTAGCAACATTAAGCATATTATATAGAACGCTATAGTTCTAGTCTACATTTTGAGCCAAATGTTTTGCTACACCACCTATCCTAGGTCATAGGATCACACTGCAGCACGCTGAGCTTGTTGATCTGTTGTTGGGCTGAAATCACGCTGCCCGTTCGGAGAATAACAACTTCTCACGTTACATATTTTGTGTAATGTTATACGTGTTTTGGAAAAGTTCATTTTTAACAAAAATCTATAGCCACAAACAATGCATAGCCAACTACTTTTTACAGGTTCCTTTATACATTCCAAAACGTTTTCCATGTCTGGAAAATGTTATTTCTTGTTTCAAAATATTTCCAGGAATGTCATGACCATGGAAACCCAGCATCAGTAGGACGAGATCTCATTCTCTGATAGTCTTATTTCACCCCAGAAGATGAATTCTACAGATGTTGGTGCCTTTCCTCCGTTGCCTCCTTTAGCAGAAATGCTCATTAACATTTGCACACATATTCTGAAGGGAGACTTATTGCCGTGCAACTCCCAACAAGCTGTGTGCATTCATGCTCACTAGAGGATTAAAGCCCAACAATATCAGTGACCCCTGCATTTACTTTAGACAACTATGTTAACAATTATGCACACAAGAACAAGATACCTGGTTAACTATAGATTTGCACTGCAGGATGAACTCTGATGATTTTGGTAACCCCATGGTTATTCTAGCAGCGACCTCAGTGGGTAGTCAGTACGATAACAGGTAGGTGGGCAGTGGGCACCAAGGAAGAGTGGGCACCTCTGTGTTAATTTGGCTATTCTTTCCAAAATGTCAATTCCAAAATTGGAACGTTAATTATGAATTGAGTGTGCAAAACCATACCTACCGGACCAGTATATTAGATTGTTATCACCATGACACTTCCCCAGTTGATTACTTGCACGAAGACAATGATTTATTGTATCACAAATTTTAAATTAATGCAAATGAGGCAATATGCAAAAAAATAGAAAATGTGAAAAAGCTACTAATGCGGAAAGTTTATCATATATGAATTTACTTACAGTTATAAATTCATATTTAACGTTCCAAATTTGGAGCTCTGACTCATGGACTAAGAACCAAAAAACTGAACCGGTTCCCACTGGGAACCAACCGGTGGAACTGGAAAAGGGGTATCCGAGTTACAGACCCATAAGGGTCCATTTGGTTATACTAGCTGGGGACCCCCTGGGACTCCCTCAAGGACCCCTGGACCCACTTTAGAGAACCACTGCTAATCACAGTGGCTACTTTCTATCAGAAACGCAACAACAACAACCCAATGTTTACTAGATTAACTATTAGCATAGACGGCTAACTGGCTAATCATTCTTGTGCGGCTATGAAGCTCTTTCGTGCTCACAAATGCATCGCCAGAATCCTCCCCAAAAAACACGACTTTTATAAACGAAGTCAACGCGTGAAATCAACCCGACTGGTTTGTTGTGTGGGATTCACAAAGAAAAGAAGCCGGCTTGTGTTCAGGGCTAACTTATGTTAGCTCGGGTAAAAGGTGAGCGATAAAAAGCAAAAGTACAAAACCAGGACCGCCAACCAGAGGCAGCTTTTTAGAAGATAAGGTTCGCGTGTAGTTATAGTTTCTGATGCATTGGATCCAGTTATTTTTGGACGGCGCGGACGGTCTTTAAAAGGGGTGCCAACTGACGGATGGGTTTGATTTGTTGTTGACATGTTGTTGGGGCTAACATCGCCAGGCTAGTAGTATACTATACACAGGCTACAGCTAAATGCTAACACGCTAACGTGTAGTAGTAGCCATGCAACCGAGCAGCAAAGCAAACTGATGGCATCCATTCATCTCATTCTCACCCCGCTCTTCTTCTGGGCCATTTTATCCATTTTCTTGGCGATTCTGATGATCTCCTCTTCTTCCTTTTTGCCCATGATGTATTGCTGGCTGAGTTGGAGTGATCTGCTTTGCAGGAACCCGTAAAAAAAAGAAAACAAATGGGTCCCTCTCCTCGACGAGTAATGGAAGCTGATGACAAAAGAGGCCAGCCAGCCAGCCACACAGTCAGGCACACCGCCCAGGCATACACACACAGGGCACTACGAGCGACTCACTGTTGCCATGTTCACTGTGTGTGTGAGAGAGAAATAAGCAACCAGGTCCATGAAACCCAGGCGTTTTTATTTCCAGAAAACAAGCCCAAAATAAAAACAAGCCTGAGCCTGAGGGTTATATTTTCAAAGCAATCATGGGGGAAACAAAAGTGACAAAATGTGGAATATTCTTTGAAACATTTTAACAACACAAATCTTCTATGGGGGTATCCTGGCACAACATGATTGATTGATTGAAATATGTATTAACAGTTTGCAGAATTACAGTACATTTCAGCACAAACTCAATACAAAGACTGTTAACTGTGAGTGCAGGACGACCCAATTAAGCATTACACTTGTTTACAAGAGGGTCCACCATGTTCAATTCATCAAAACATTTAGAGACGTACAAATAGACACTTCTATATAGACAAAGAACAGAACAGGAATTCATCATAAAGGAGGTAAAAAGGGAAAATAAGCATATACAGTGAGGGGAAAAGGGGGGTGGGGGGGAGTCAGATTTTCCGGGGGCCAGTTTCGAATTGCAGCCGTCCGTAGGTGCCCTTTGAGAGCGGTTTTGAAGGAGTCAAGGGGTTCGCATGTCTTAATGACTGTTGGTAGGGCGTTCCACATTTTGGTGGCATAGAAGCGAAAATAATTTAGTCCCATTATGTTTAGATGTAGGCCTAGAGTCCTTACTCTTATTTGGACAATAAAAGACATTTTGAAAATGTGAGAGAATACCAACTACCAATATTTCCAAGCAACTTTACAGAAAACAAGCACAAAGTCGATTATAATAAGCGGACATGGCAACACTGGTACACAGCACAGCACACCTCTATGGCTATGGGCGGGTATGGCGCATTACCTCCACCTACTGTGGACGTTTAGCACTGCTCCAGATGGTAAACTGTGGTTCTCAAACTTTTTCATGTCAAGGACAGGACCCCGGCCCAAATTGCCCTGTGGACCCCCATTTAGTTTGAGATGCATTAGGCTACAAACCCCATTTAATGGCCTTTCTATCCCTGGAACCCTGATTTATATTGTAAAATCATTGTTAATTTAACTCTGGGGGTGTTAACGGGTCCATTTGGTTCCATTTGTAAAGAGCTCTCTGAGTTACAAACCCATAAGGGTCTATTTGGTTCCTAACTATCTATCATTTAGCAGGGGACCCCCTGGGACCCCACCCCCACTTTGAGAACCACTACTGCTTAAACTTGTTCATGTCAAGGGCGGATTGGTTGATTGGTTGATTGATTGATTGATTGATTGATTGATTGATTTCATACTTTTTTCCAATCTTTTGTGTGTGTGTGTGTGTGTGTGTGTGTGTGTGTGTGTGTGTGTGTGTGTGTGTGTGTGTGTGTGTGTGTGTGTGTGTGTGTGTGTGTGTGTGTGTGTGTGTGTGTGTGTGTGTGTGTGTGTGTGTGTGTGAGTGAGAGAGAGAGAGAGAGAGAGACGCAACTTGGCCTGTTGTAGCGCCACCATGAGGCTGATTTGAAAACTGTCAAGTGGCATTTCTTCCTCAGCCTATAGTAGTGGGAATAGGCATGCACGGCTTGGGAAGCCGTGGATATGCACGGCTTGGGATATCCGTGGATATGCTCCTGAGGAGGAGGATTCTAAAAACGACTTATAAATCCTAAAGCCTTGTTTATACTTCACTGTGCAACGGTCCTATGCTGGAAAATAGCAGATATGCAAACTCACAGCACATCTCATTCAAGACACTGAACTTGCAGATCTGCCATTTTTGCCATCCAAATGCATTATATGGTTAAATGGGCCCTAAAAGATGCAGAAATTAACTAGAAAAAGTGCCCTTCTGGGCACAGGTCTGCAAACTTTCAGTGAAAACCTATACACAGGTTTAATGTTTGTCTTTATCGTTCAATGTTTCTTTTGTAAACGCCATTGACAATGAAGGGAAAATGTACGTCATAATGTAACTCAACACGTCATATAATTGTCTCTTACAAAAAAGAGACAATTATATGACGTGTTGAGTTACATTATGACGTACATTTTCCCTTCATTGTCAATGGCGTTTACAAAAGAAACATTGAACGATAAAGACAAACATTAAACCTGTGTATAGGTTTTCACTGAAAGTTTGCAGAGTATATTTCTAGTACTGACACGTGAGTGACACCATCAGACCTCTGCTGAGGAAGGAGATAGTGAATGATACTGACGGGGAAAGCTTATAACTGTTAGGAAAACAATACCACAAATTGTCATTAGATGGCATCGGTGGGTCTTCTTCAAGTCACTTTTGATTGATTGATTGAAATATTTATTAACAGTTTGCAGAATTACAGTACATTTCAAGCACAAACTCAATACAAAGACTGTTAACTGTGAGTGGACGACCCAATTACAAGCATTACACTTGTTTACAAGAGGGTCCACCATGTTCAATTCATCAAAACATTTAGAGACAGAACCGAAAAGGTATGTCTGAAGTGGGATTCGAACCCACGCCTCCAGGGGAGACTGCGACCTGAACGCAGCGCCTTAGACCGCTCGGCCATCCAGACTGCTACTATACACTAAAGCAGTGGTTTTCAACCCATTTTATATCACGGACCACCATTTGATGAGATTTTTAGCCTCTTAGACCATACATTTTTTTTGACCCGCAGGGTTCCATTTGGTTTCATTTTACACTCTCAAGAGTTAAAGATCTATAAGGGTCCATTTGGCTACCAACTCTCCACCATTTAGCTGCATGGGGACCACCTGGAAGTGGAACCCCCTCAAGGACCACTGGTGGTCCCCGGACCACCGGTTGAAAACCACTGCACTAAAGCACAGATGTACACTCGATGTGAAATGTGAATTATGATATAAATATTGTCTTACATAAATCAGTTAAAAAACAGAAAGGATTTGATTTAAGTGCCTGAGTCAGTGTGTATCTGAATTAATTGTTTGTCAGTGTTATAGACTGTAACGGTGACATATCTCACAACAAAAGCATGTTTGTAGCTGAGCTGCAATAAGCCACAACTCATGATACTGTTATGTTTAACTTTACTTTACTTTACTTTACCTAAACCTCATTATTGTAAATGTGCACTACTTTATGTGCATTTAAACAATTACTTTTAAAATTTGTATTTAGGTCTACAGTAGGCCTACATGTTTTGATATGGGTGTTGGCTTGTCATTATAACTTTATTAAGAGTAAACAGAATGTTGAACAAACTGTATGGCATCCTTACTCCTTAGTGCCATTGAGTAGATCGAGTAACTCATTATTATTATGTCTTGTTGATGAATTATTTTTCTTTTCAAAATCTTTTTATTGAAGTTTTTTTCTTTTTTACAAACAGACCCATGCAGGGGCAAGCATTAGACAGAGACATATCAAATATGAAAAAATAAAAAAAATAAAGCTCCATCCCCTACCTATCCCACCCACCCCCCACCCACAATCCCAAGGATAGTTGGAAAATACATATATATATCTATATACGAAATACATGCATACATAATTAATGTAATAAAGCAGATTTTACTAGCAGAGCAGAATTTGTTTCAGTTGTGGTTGGCGTGGTTATTGATGAATTGTGATCAACAAAATTCAAAGACATATATACGCATTGAACCGATACTGTGAAAGACGAGACTGAATATAGGCCTTGGCCCTTTGGCAGTTACACAAATTGCTACTATAAGTAAGTAAGTAAGTAAGTAAGTAAGTAAGTATAAGTAACTAAGTATAACTAAGTAAGTCAGAGAGGCTTATTGTCGGTATCAGCCTGGGTGCGGCCGGGAGTCTATCCCCGTTTCAGACCTCTGGGAGATGAGATGGGTTGCTGAGGTGATTTCATCGACTAAAACGAAATAAAAAATGCTCGTCGACTACCTTTTTTCACTGACAAAAACTAAATAGAAACTAAATGAAAACTATGCTATGATGATCAAAACTAAGACTAAATATATCGACAATTTCGTCAATAAATAAAAACAAAAATGTTAGGAAGGGACTAGTATAGACAAGAGATCCAGTATAAGTCATTTTACACTTGGTTGCATGCTGAAAATAGCAGATCTACAAGCTCACAACACAGGTGGAAAGGCGAGTGCTCTACCGACCGAGCTACCCGGAAAAACATTGCTATACTATAATCAGTTAAGATATTCAGGTGGTGCAGCAGGGGATGAAGTTCAAGACCTCTGTCTGTGTTGGAATGTCTAAAACTTCTGGGAACTCAGATTAGTGTTGGAAGGGTTCTGTTCCCTCTCTACCTGCTCAGATGCTTTGCCTTTTCTGGGACTTGCCCACAGAGCTTCTCAACCTCTTTTCAATTCAAGGACCCCCAGATTGACATGCATTAGGGCGGCAGACCCCCATTTGGTACAGATTCTCATCTCTGGGACCCCAATCTACATTATAAAATCATTATTAAGAGTTACAGACCCCTAACCCTGTCCCTGTAAGACCCGGATATATTTCTATACTATACAAAAAAGAGATTTCAACCTTACTACTACTTTGTACTACAAGGACTTTGCAGAGGAAATTATGTAAAATAATATATATATATATGAAAATGTTATGCACATTTATAATAATTATTCAAATAATAATAATAAATTAATAATTTACATTCGGTGGATATCTTTCACAATAATACATATAACACATGTTCTAGACATTCTAATGATCACAAAAATATATGTATTGCATGCATTTTTGTTACTTTTATCAGGGTTAAAGGTTAAAGGGCATAGGTCAATTTTGATTAAAAATATCCAGAGATTTTGAAGTTGTGTAAATGTGTGCCTCTGTGGGGGGTATTTATATGCAAATATCATGACCAATGGCATTGCGAGACTAAACAAAGAACATCAATGATGATGTTTAGGTGAAAGAAGAACAGGAAAAAAAAAAAAAAGTAATTCATATTTGTAGTCCCTGGACCAACAGTGCTATAGACTAGAGTAGACGATCTAAAGGGGAAATTGCAGGCAAATCTTTGGTCTTTTTGAACCTATATAAGGAACTAATATCTTTTGGGTTGGGTAGATCTTGTTGAGCTGGCCAGTGTAAAAGTAGTTATTGAGTCAAAAAGTGTGGGCACCTCTGGGGACTCTATCTATTCGAACACTGGTGTTCAGGGGTGGGAAGCCGGGTGGTGAGGTTGATATTTATTTGTCACTGCACCTGTCAGTCAGCAGGGAGAGTGTTGGGCAGGAGTAGGACGGATCAAGGCTCTACTACATCCGATTGGTGAATCATGCACAGCCTGGCTCTACTACATCCAATTGGTGTAGCACAACCATAGACTGTAAAAAATATGGACAAAGCGTTCGCCGGGTCTAACATGAACGTAAAATGAAGCCTGAAATCTCTTCATTGTAAATCGCCATCTTTCTAGATCCGTTTGGTACCAGCTGGCCATTGGCTGGCTCCGTTTTGGACCAGCTGGCCATTGGCTGCCCAGACAACGAGGCGGGACTTCCCCCCTTCTTCTCCGTTGGTTTTTATTTTGACTCGAGTGGGAGGGGAATCCCGATCATAGACTGTAACGGTAGCCACGCCCCTCAGAACATACGCGATGTTTTCTTTTCTTTATGGTCATTTTTTTAATTAATGGGACCATAATTTTCCAAAAAGAATATTATGACATTAGAAATGAGACTTTAAACTAGTGACTGGAAGAAGAAAGTATTCATGACCATGTTTATTAAGGTAATACAGTCTAGGTGAAGTTGGGCCAAAATACATGGGCCTCTATGGAGCTATGGGGCTTTTTGGGTCCAGTCCAGCGCCACAACAGGCCATTATATGAACTACCGATTTCAAATGAGGCTTCACGAAATATCTGGCTGACTGCCCCCCTGAGCACAACCTGGCTCTACTACATCCTATTGGTGTAGCACAACCTGGCTCTACTTCATCCTATTGGTGTAGCACAACCTGGCTCTACTACATCCGATTGGTGTAGTAGAGTCTGACTGGCAGGTGAGTCAGAAGGTGAAAGCAGTGACAACACACACATGTGAGTGCGGAGGAATTCATTGGCATAACTACTAACTTAGGGAGTAAAAAGGGTATTCAAAAACTCAAAAAAGTTAGTGTCACAGACAGACAATTTAAACTTAATTATATGCTTATACTTATACATGACAGACCATAATCAAAATGGCCTGTGAGGCTGTGCGATGTTGCTTATGGCACTATAGGTTTACAAAACCACTTTCGTGCCACTCTATGTGAACTTAGTGAACCAATCCCCTCGAGCAGCCCATCTCCGTGCTGAAGGGAAATTGTTCTTGAAACATGTGACAGAAGCAATTAGGTTAGGTCACACAGGTCAGGGCGAGTTTGTAAAGCAAGCCATAGGGTGAGTAGAGAGAGTTCATCTCACCTACTACGATGCAATCATTACCGTCTTAGCAAATCATACCACGTTGTTCACCTCTTATGCTTTATTTCATTTTACATTATGTCATTGTGAAGATTGCAGTATATCCAGTTTGGCATATTTATTATCAATTAACTCTTGACAGCTGCAATAAATATAAGTCAAATATAAAATGAAAAATAATAGTCTCCTCTATATTTCAGATGTTACAACAATAGTATAGTACCTACTTAGTTGCGGGGCAAAAGTACTACGGTAAGGTCTTGTTGTGCTGTATCTCATGCTGTCAGCAAGTGTGTCAAACCTTTCACCTAATCCCTATTAGGCCAAGCAGGCTCCTCAAATCTGATTAAGAGGCTGCCGGTAAAATAGAAACGGCACTACCAACCCGTGATATCTAGACAGAGTAGGATGGGAAATGTCAATTTAATTTAACCAGTGTATTGAGTGTAATATGCCTCAATCACTCATTTGCACAGTTAGGTCTTACTAATTCTTGGCTTTTTCTCTCTTGCATTCAGTTCAAATCTTATATTGACAATTTGAGCTAGACTAGTTTTGACATTATATTTGTTACAAAATCCCTTTGGAAACTGATTTCTTTGTTTTTAGATGGACTGGGGTATGTACTATCAATAATACAAGAATACCAAAATTATTATGTTTCATATTATTTATTTCCAATATAATTACCATCCATAAATACCATCACATATATTTGATGCACTTTGAAGTACGTACCGATGTTGTCCATATTCCTGTCGAGTTCTTTCCCACACTTTATTCACCACAGCATGATATGCTGATTAACTCTGAGCAAAGATTAAGCAAATTGACCAGCTTGTCCAGAAATAGCCTGGCGGATGGACGCCTCTGAGCAGCTTCTACGACTGCAGTAGGCTAGTTACGCCTAGCTCTGTTATGGCGTTTTGGCCTTCACGATTCATGGAACATATTAAATACGGTAAGTGTATTCATTTATATAGAGAGAGAGATTTTCTCTATCATTTTGTTTGCCTTATATCCAACATTTTATTTAGTTCCTGTTAGAATCATGACTATAGGTTCAATGCCCATACTGTAGATGACATGCTTCTGTTTGGTGTGGAGATCCATGGCATGTCATCTATTATGAAGTAATAGCTCTCTCTATATACGCTATATTTTATATGTATGCATTTTAAAGCATGCAGGATGTGGACATATTACTCAATCTGGTTTGAGACATATTGCTCTGTTTGAGTTATAGCTCTTAGTTGTTACAGCTGATAAAACACAGAAAACATACATACAAATTAAACAAATAATAATAGTATTTATCCGTTACTTGCTGTTTTATTGTTTTCTTATAATCTTGTTACAGTGTGGATATTATGTAGTGTAGTTAGTGTACCACTTTGACATATGCCACTATGAAACCGTGCGAGATGGCAAAGCTGTGATTGCCACTACGAGTGCTCGGAGTGATCATCTGGGCCACAGAGGTAGTTTTGTGTCAATGGAGGTACGAAGATGCTGTTGGATTAATGCATTCACCATTCATTTTACCATTAATGCTCAACATTGGTATGTGTAGAATAATAATAATTGTTCATGTTGTGTGAGCCAGTGGGTGATGAAAAGTACTTTGTTTACATAGAAGCATTTAGCATTTGCCACTAAGATACTGCAAGATACTGCACTGCACACATGGCTGCCATCTTGCTAGCAAGGTGCTACCTATAGGTGCAACTTCCGCCAGCCCATTCATCCAAACAGAACAGTCCTATCTAATTGTATTAAATAACGTCAAAACTAACTCACCAACATTGCAGCTGCACAGAAAGCTTGAATTATCCTCTTTCAATCTGCAATGTGTTTGTTTAATAAAAATCCACTGATGACATATGAGCTACTAAACTCCACCGCCGCCAAACTCTGACACTTATAGAAAAATAATCATCTGCAAGGAATTTCTTGACAGGATCATAACATGTCTACGGTGGATTTTCATGAAACAAACTACTTTGCAGATAGTAAGACGATAATTCAAGCTTTCCATACAGCTGCAATGTTGGTGAGTTTGACGTTATTTAATACAATTAAATAGGACTTTTCTGTTCGGACAAATGGGCTGTCAATGGGAAGTTGCACTATAGTTAGCACCTTGCTGGCAAGATGGCCGCCGAGTGCATATCAATAGCCAGCCCCTGGACAACATGAGTAACATCTCTCTCTCTCTCTCTCTCTCTCTCTCTCTCTCTCTCTCTCTCTCTCTCTCTCTCTGTTTTCTCCCTATATAGCCAGCCCCTGGACAACATGAGTAACTCGTCCCCCGTAGAGCTGCCCGCCCGGCGCCTGTCCTCAGGGAAGGAGGAGCTGCCTGCCGGGGCCATGTCCTCGGGGAGCATAGAGCTGCCCACCGGGGGCCCGTCCTTGGGGAGCGAAGCCGCCGGGGGCCCGTCCTTGGGGAGCGTAGAGCTTCGCCCCGGGGCCATGTCCTCGGGGAGCGTAGAGCTGCCCGTCGGGGGCCCGTCCTCTGGGGCCTCCAGGACCCTGCAGCAGCAGCCGCAACAACCCGTCTCCGACCCCTCCGCCTCCAAACGAGTGTGCTTCTACAAGAGCGGGGACCACACGTTCGGCGGGCACCGCATGGTCATCACCGGCCGCACCTTCAACACCTTCGACGCCCTGCTGGACGCCCTGTCCAAGAAAGTGCCTCTGCCGTTTGGCGTGAGGACCGTCACCACGCCCCGCGGGACCCGCCAACTCAAGGGCCTGGAGGACCTGAGCGACGGGGGACTGTACGTGTGCTCCGACCGGAGACGGGTCAAGCCTCTGAACCTGGACGAGGTCAACCGGCAGCAGATACCGTGGGACACCACGCGGTCCGACAGCGTGGGCCGACGGGGGGGACGGAACGGACCCTCGTCTGACAGCGTGGGCCGACGAAGCGGACGGAACGGACCCTCGTTCGTTCGGTCCGGCAGGTCCGTTCCGATCGGCAGAAGGAAAGAATTGGGCACCGCCAACAGGACCGGTCGGCCCGGCAGAAGGAAAGAATTGGGCACCGCCACCAACAGGATCGGGAGAATCAACGAGAGGCAAGCGGGGGTGCGTACGCCAAAGAGGCTCGTGGTCATCAAGAACAGGGAGCCCACGGTCAAGAGAACCGTCGTGTTGCAGAGAAGGACCGCGCCGACCTTTGATGCCTTGTTGGATTACCTTTCCCAGATCATGCAGTTCCCCGTGCTGAAACTCTACTCCGCTGATGGCAGAAGAGTAAGTATGTTTAACTGACATATATGATATACGATCAAAAGGTCCACACTGGTCATAATGGGAGTCATGTCGGACAAATATCTGTTAAAATTATAACCAAGAGAATGTCGTCGTCTGTGTGTGTGTGTGTGTGTGTGTGTGCGTGCGTGCGTGTGTGTGTGTGTGTTGGGAACAACACAGTTGGGAACTATTCACTCTTATCATCATCACATTCCGGCCAATCACTTTTGGCGTCCTCACTTTTTATCCTAACTTTTTAAGCCCTCAGCCAATCATCAAATGCTATGGGGTACACACAGACACAAAGCTGGGCATAGGAGGGGCGCCCCTCAAATAAGTACAGTATAGGGCTTAAAGCAGCACTATGTAGTTTGGGGTATCGTGGCCACTAACATGTCAGCCAACGTCTTTTACTTTCATTACCCCAAGAGTCTCTCTCTGTAAGCATGTCTTTGAATGAAAATACATCGCATGGATGCAACTGGGACGTATCCTCAGTGATGTATCCCTGCAAGATCATCTGTGTTTTGGGTCTCGCAAACATCATACCCATCACTCGGGTGACCCAGCCGGGGTGATCAAGTCCCGACTTACGTCCCAGTAGCTACCCTCGATCAGACCCACTAGGGAAAGACCTGGCAACCTTGCGGGTACCATCCAGCCACTCTACCCCTGAGCCACCACCGTCCATATAATAACAACTGTGCTGAATGCTGATAGATGTGCCCATCAGGGATGTGCACACATAGACATCAAAAGGGGGGCTGCAGCCCCTGCCCTTTTACCCATCTGTAAAACAACTGCACTCTCCAGACCACGAATGCAGCATTTACTATAGTGAAAGAAATGCAAATGCCCTCCTCTCCTGTCCAAGCCATGCCGGAAGGCAGCCTTCAGGAGAATTGCTTTTTTTCAGAAGTCTCCTGAACTTGAACACAGTATTTTCTCCTGAACTTGAACACAGTATTTTCTCCTGAACTTGAACACAGTATTTTCTCCTGAACTTGAACACAGTATTTTCTCCTGAACTTGAACACAGTATTTTGCGTTGAACTAATTTGTTTAGAAATCCATGTCGTAATACACTACATCTCTATAGCTAAAGAGTGCTGGGTTGCGCCCCGCAAGTCGCAACGCGTCGCAGCAACACGTTGAGAGCTGGTAGATCTGCTATTTTTTACTATTATTTTGTCCAAAAGTGCCCTGTTACGGGATTTTAGCCCCTGCCCCTCTAACACTGTCTGCACGTCCCTGGTGACCATCAACATACAGTATACAGTATATACCCCATGGTATCTCTCTCCTAATGTCTGTCCATTCATCTCTCCTAATGTCTTTCCATTAATTCATCAGTCTCTCCTAATGGCTGTCTGTCCATTCATCAGTCCCTCATCAGTGATACAAACAAACAGGCGTTTTGTTTGTGCATGATACTCACTTATGTCGAGGTACAATTTACAATTTAGGCTCGTAATCCAGAGCGAGGTAGATGCGTACTATAGAACCACATGAGGGTGGCTTTTTAAAATATTGTCCAGATTTAATTAAGCCCTATTTAATTCCATTGTATGATGTTGACAATAGACAAAAAGCTCTGAACACATTGTGAGGCATTGCAAGCCATTGTATTGTGATAAGCTTGTTGATCGGCATTTGTTTATTTACTCGTTATTGTAAAATATAAAATAGCTTATTCTTGAGGGGCTCCTATGTCCAGCTTTGAGGGTTTGTGTAAACACGAACATCGTGTAAACACAAACATTGAAGACGAAGGTGAGGACGCAAATTGTGATTGGTCGGAATGAGATGATGTATGATGACATCATTGATGATGTATGATGATAAGCCCCTCACTTCACATGGGTGTGAAGAACAAAATGACTCCTCCTTTTTTAACGCAATAATACCCCTGCTTTTGAAGCCACAATGAGTCATAAGGACTTAAAGGACAACTTTAGTTTTTTTCAACCAAGGTTCATGTTTTAGGTTGTTATTAGAGAAACTAAAAGGTGAGTGTTAATTTTCTTTCATTTGCTGCTTTCTTTCGTTTTAGGGATTTTAGCTCTTTTTGACAGGGGGGCGGGGGCATTCGAGCATGGGGCTAAATATGTATTTTTCTTACCAAATTTTATGGTGATTTATTTTTGTATTATTTACTATAGTCCTAATAAACCCCAGGAAATTACATCTGGCCACAGAAGATCACATGATCTACTGAATGTGAAGGTATAGCCTACTGGGGGAAGGCTTATATACTGTGTGTATAGGCTCAATATGTCAGTTTGTCACATTCAATAGATCCTGTGATCTTTTGTGTCCAGATGTAATTTCCTGGGGTTTATTAGGACTATAGTAAATAATAATAAAAAAATTGCCATAGTATGTTGTAAATAAATACATATTTAGCCCCATGCTCGAATGCCCCCGCCCCCCTGTCAAAAACTGCTAAAATTCCCAAAATGAAAGAAAGCAGCAAATGAAAGAAAAATAACACTCACCTTTTAGTTTCTCTAATAACAACCTAAAACATGAACCATGGTTGAAAAAAACTAAAGTTGTCCTTTAAATAGCTCAGAGTCAGTACTCAGTATAGCCAACAGTAAACATGGGATAACTAAATGCATCTCGTCTAAATCAACAAGTGACACCATTAACTTTGTCTCTTTTCCCCGTCCTTTTCAGGTTGACGGGCTTGCTGCCCTGATCTTGTGCTCTGGCATCATCGTCGCAGCAGGCAGTGAACCCTTCAGATTAGGAAAGCACAGCCTTCACAGAACGGTGAACTCAGAGGCTGCAGAGCCAATCGACATGCAACCTCTAACTCGTAAGTGTTCATTAATCAGTATATATTCACTATATTTAAATGAAGCAGTATGCTGTACACACAATACTTCAATGGCTGATACGTCCATGATTTTGGAGGTTTGAATGATACTCTTTCATTAACCCCACTCCCTCTCTCTCTCTCTCTCTCCATTTCCTCCTCTCCTTTCATGGAATATCCTCCAGTCGCAGCAGGCAGTGAACCCTTCAGAAAGCACAGCCTTCACAGAACGGTTCAGGTGGCACAGATGTTGGTGAACTCAGAGGCTGCAGAGCCAATCGACATGATGCAACCTCTAACTCGTAAGTGTTCATTAATCAGTATATATTCACTATATTTAAATGAAGCAGTATGCTGTACACACAATACTTCAATGGCTGATACGTCCATGATTTTGGAGGTTTGAATGATACTCTTTCATTAACCCCACTCTCCCTCTCTCTCTCTCTCTCTCTCTCTCTCCATTTCCTCCTCTCCTCTCATGAAATATCCTCATATTAAAGAGGAAAATAAATCTTCATCCTGTGGAAGAGCCTCAAGGTCAAGGAATTTCTCATTATCATCAGAACGGCACATTGTCGACCAGATCAACAAGTCTCTGAATGGAAGCACCGACAGTCACCAACGGAGGACTGAAACTGAAGGCAACCCACGCCACAGCTCCACTGATATGGACAGCTCGGAACATTCTGGAGCAGAGAATGGCCGCGATTGCATTGTTCCCCAGGACGACGACATCGAGAAGTCCTTCCGCGTGAACCCAGACGGGAGCATGACGGTGGAGATGAAGGTGCGTCTGAACATAAAGGAGGAGGAGATGCTCCACTGGACCACCACACTCAGCCGTGTCAGCCTTAGTAAGACCACAGGTCGTGCCTCAAAGTCCAGGTCAGGCAAAAGTCCACCTGACTCGAGCCATTCCATGGCTAGGGACAACCCTGGTATTAGTGAGGATGAAGCCAAACAAGAGAACCATGACATGAGTCCCACGACAGAATCACCCAAATCAAGTTCGCGGCAAAACCCAAGCCCAAGTCCTCGACACATCAGAAAGAAAGCATCTGTAGAGAGTGTGAAGACGGTGACGGAGTCCGGGGTGGAAGCCAGCAGCACACTGGGCCAGTATTCCTACACGGAGAGGACTGCCGATGGCGAGCTCACTGAGGGCTACTGTGTGCTCAGACAGATCAGCAGCAGCAGCAGCAGCAGGCCAGTCCCAAAGCCCCGCAAAACCACAACTGCTGCCGGGGTTAGCAATAAAGGGTCTCACTCCTCCGTCAGGTCACCAGGAACAGCAGAGGTACTACAGATACCAAATTATGAGGTTACAGAGACTGTGATGCACATTTACGAGAAGCAGGGTTGCTTTGACAGCTATTCTGCAAACGTGGAAAACAGCACAGATAGCGTATTTGAACATGGTTCTACTCCAGTCCCACAGAATAAACCGACTTCGTGTGACTCAGGGCAACATTCATCTAGCAATGATTGTGATGTTGATTTTACCCTGCCATCATCCATCACTGACCCACTACACAGGCAGAAAGAAGAGATCTTGTCTTTGTCATCTGAACCCAAGGCACCCACACCGAACATTAGCAAAAACCTTTCCTCTTTGCCTGACAATGAGGCCCAGACTGTAGCAGACTCTCAAAATGAATCTCCGCCTAAGGAAACGGAGTCTGTGAAAAAATCCAATGTTGTTCAAGGTGAAAAGAAAAGGAGAACAGCGAAAACTACTGGGAAGCAAATGTCTCCTTCAGTAATTAGTTCAGGTAAAAAACTAAAGGAAAGCCTGGCACGGTCTTCAAAGAGTGGAAAAACATCAGAAAGTAATAATAATGATCGTAATGTTAAGAGATTAGAAATATTTCAAACAAAGAAGAAAGTAAGTAGGGATGAAAGGACACCAATAAAGAAACAACCTGGATCACGTAATGTAGAAAATCCGAAAGGGATGTCATCTAAGAGCCAACCGAATATGAGTCAAATAACTCCTAGAAACACTGGACATAATGTAAATACACATGAGAGTAGAACTGCAACAAAGAAAAGATCATTGGCGACCAAGCAAAAAACCACGAGTGAGAAAAGGATGCTAAAACAAACATTAGAATTGACCGAGAATATGTCAATGCCGGCTTTTAATACAACACCGTCTGACCCCCACCAATATGTAGAAAAGTGGCTGCAGCAAATGAAGCCGGATGCGATACAAACGCCATACACGGAGGACGCAGACACAGAGCAATCATCTACTCCAAAGGCAGTTTTTCAGATAGGTGGTGATTCTGAATCTGAGGACAAGAGTGAATGCCAAGCTAATATAGAGGAACCCAATTTGCATTGTGACGACGGTATCCCTGCATCCACGTCTTTATCTGTGCCTGTATGCAGCGTGGCGCCTACAACATCCACTGGTGTGCTAAATAATAGGCAGAGAGCAGTGGGTGTCTCGATGCCAACTGTCATTATAGAACCTGTAGACAATGAGAGTCAACTGAGAACACTCAAATCTGCTGAAGGCATTGGTCCAGTTGAGTGTGACTCGTCATCTTCCACATCCAACCGCTTAAGTTTGAAATCAAAGGTAGAACCTGTTCTGCAACAGCTGTGTTCATCAATTCAGTCCATCAGAAGTGCCACTGAAATGTCTAGCAATCTACCCAATTTCTCATCACAAGTGGCCTCAGTGTTTGGCTCATCCTCCAAAGTGTTCCTTTCATTTCTGTCAGTAATGACTCTGCGAGATACCTTATCAGGCTCTACATCAGAAGACACCAACTCAGATTCTGCAGTCACCTCAGAGGCCATGCTAATGCTGCAATCCTTGCAGAAAATCTCCACTATTGTGGATGGGGAGGAGCAGAGAGCAAGTCTAACAGATCTCCAAAGCAGAACCTCGTTAAAGCTTAGAGAACGCTGGAGTGATTTCCAAGTGTTGAGGGAGAGGCTTGAAAGTGAACCCCTGTCTCCCAAATTATCTGAGTTTGCATTAGATGTTTCTGAAGGGGGCAACCCATTTGAAGATCAACATTTGGTTATTGATGAGCTCATGGCTGAGCTCAACATGCCCCCAGACCTTAGGGAGGAGATTACGTCAACACTCCAGCACAATAGAAATGAGGTAGAAGAAAGCACCATGCTAAAAAAAGAAACACACCATTCTAAGTCAGAAGAGGGCGAAGAGAAAGGGGATGAGGAGCAGGAGGAAATGGAGATTCGGGATGACGAGGAAATAGAGGAAGAAGCTGCTGGGGGGGGCAAAATAATCGAGGAAAAGGAGGAGGAAGCAATGGGGGAGGATACTGTGGGGGAGGATGAGGAAGTGGGAGGAGAAGAGGCAGTTGCTGAAAGTGACAAGGAAGAGGGGGATGAGAGAACGAGGGATGACAAGGTGGTGGTGGAGGACGAGAGTGGGGAAGAAGAGAAGATGGAGGAGGGCGAGGTTGCGACGGACAAAAATACAGAGGAGGAGGTGGAGGAGGAGGATGTAGAAGAATGCAGGGGTGGTGAAGTGGAAGAGAGTGGTAAGGAGGAGGAGAGAGACAGAGAGGAGGAGGATGAGGGAGAGGTAGGGGTGGAAGAGCAGGCTGAGGAAGCAAGGGAAGGAGAACAGGACAGCCTGTCCGATGAGGGGGCTGAGGAAGAGAGAGGGGCGAAGGACAAACAGGACAAAGAGGATGACATGCGTCACGGTTCAGACACCATGAACGAAGATAAAACCGATGAAGGGGAGGGAGATGAGAACGAGGACGGAAGCTGCAACCCACGCCAACCAGTTGAAATATCACAAGAATTGCTAGACTTTGTTAACTCTGCCCTGCAATCTTCATCCCTGATATTCACATATGATGCTCGCGGTAACATTAGGATAGAGCAGGATAAAGCTCAGGTAGTGCACACAAAACGATTTATAATCCCCAAAAGCAGAAGTGATAACCTGTACGGCCTAAAGCGACTTCCAAGCCCAAATACCTCCGATTTATCTGATTATCGGCCGGAGACTTCAGACAGCGGTGGACACGACAAGACTCAAAGATCTTTAGACGTTTTCTCGACGAGTCTCGAGAATTCAGAGAGTCAGTCTCCAAACTACACAGGCGCAAGGCATATGAGTGATAAACCCAATAGGAGAACAAACGTTGAGCGCACCAAATCTAAATTAACACAAGGAAATACATCAGAAAGACCCACGTTAGAAAGTGAGGGAAGCTCTGACTCAAAATTGTCACAAGGAAATACATCAAAAAGGCCCACATTAAAAAGTAAGGGAAGCTCCACCTCAAAATTGTCACAAGGAAATATATCAAAAAGGTCCACATTAAAAAGTAAGGGAAGCTCCGACTCAAAATTGTCACAAGGAAATATATCAAAAAGGCCCACATTAAAAAGTAAGGGAAGCTCCACCTCAAAATTGTCACAAGGAAATATATCAAAAAGGTCCACATTAAAAAGTAAGGGAAGCTCCGACTCAAAATTGTCACAAGGAAATATATCAGAAAGACCCACATTAAAAAGTGAGGGAAGCTCCAACTCAAAATTGTCACAAGGAAATATATCGAAAAGGTCCACATTAAAAAGTAAGGGAAGCTCCGACTCAAAATTGTCACAAGGAAATATATCAGAAAGACCCACATTAAAAAGTAAGGGAAGCTCCACCTCAAAATTGTCACAAGGAAATATATCAGAAAGACCCACATTAAAAAGTGAGGGAAGCTCCACCTCAAAATTGTCACAAGGAAATATATCAGAAAGACCGACATTAAAAAGTGAGGGAAGCTCCACCTCAAAATTGTCACAAGAACATATATCAAAGAGGTCCACATTAAAAAGTGAGGGAAGCTCCACCTCAAAATTGTCACAAGGAAATATATCCGAAAGACCCACATTAAAAAGTGAGGGGCGCTCCGACTCAAAATTGTCACAAGAACAGTTTTCAGAAAGGCCCACATTCAAGAGCGGCGGGAGCTTCTCCACTTGTGACTCAGGGACAAAAGCAGTAGGGGAGGATCTGTCTAATCACAGCTCAGCAAGCAAGCCTTCCAAAGAGCCTGCTTCGGCCTCCCCAGAGGCCGACTCAAACAAAGGGGTTCTCATTGATCAAGGTAGGTGGCTCCTCAAGGAGAACCACCTCATACGAAACTCCCCTCCAATCTCCAGCGACAATCAGGGAATGTATGGCAATGCAGACACGACGTCCATGGAGTCATGTCCGGAGAACGAGGCGGATCGTTTGTCGCAGCACAAACCCCTCGACGTCATATCCTCGTCAGAGCTCGAAGACCTGGCAAAGCCTCAAACCCCCAAGTGTGCCTATTACAATATGGAACACGGGAGTGACTCGGACCCCTTTTTGGACGACGCCAGTGTCAAAAGCGCTCGCAGGAGTAGCAAAGCAAAGGGTGTCAGGGTCTCGCCCACCATTGACACCAGCAAAACCTGGGCAAAGACAAACAGCAGCCTTTCTTCGTTTACATCAGTGGAGTTTAAGCTGGCGGACAGCAGAGTGCACCCCGAGGGGGAGTGCTCCTCTGCCGTGGCACAGGCTGACAGGCCTAGTGTAGCAGGGGGAGTACTGCAAGCACAAGACTCCAGAGAACCTAACAGGTGTGGTGGACGATACTGTCCTATATTATAAAGCTTGGAGCTGTGAGGAACACAAAGTGGAACTGCATGGGAGCTATATGTATTTGTATATTATGCATATGTTTATGTGTGCACACACGCGCGGCCACTCGCTCGCTCGCACACACACACACACGCACGCACGCACGCACACGCACACGCACACGCACACGCACATGCACACGCACACACACACACAGTCACACACAGGGTACCTACTACCTGGTGCCATGCAGCTACTGCACACACCATGCCCTTATTTGTAATCAGTGATCAGCATGGGCATTCTTGTATCTTCTCTCTCTTGCCCTTGGAGTGTTGTCTCTCTACCCTGAAATACACACATATATCTGAAATAAAGCATATATACAGATGCCAAAGAAACACATCTTTAAAAGAAAACGTGCCTTTATCTTACACTGGTATACAAGACAGACAATATGTGGCAAAAATGAGACATACACTTTGACTAAAAGTTATCATTGACCTGTTATTTTGTTGTAAATTTGTATTTCTAAATGTACATCCTCTGCAATGTGACAGTGCTCAATAAACATAGCATTAAAGGACCACTTCACCAGTTTTCAATACAATTGGTCCTCACTAATGTTCATGATGAAATACCACAATTTTTTACTCGATTTGTGTGTGACTAAGAGACTATGACTAAAACTAAAATCAAAATGTGCCCCAAAAAACAACACTGTTCCTATGAGACACATGACTGAGTAGGATTTTGTTTTGCTATTTTATCATGATTATTAGTGAGGACCATTTATATGAAGATAGGTTGAAAAGTGGTGAAGTGGTCATTTAAAAAAGAATATATTGACAATAAAGAATAACATTTAAAAAAGATATATGTACAATGCTTACATGGTGGATACAATAGTTCACTATATGATGGAATGTATACATTTATATATTGAAAATAACGCCATGCCAATGGTACATAAAATCCACCATAACTAATCTATACATACTCTGCCAAATAAAGTACTTAATTATTCAAGAAGGTGCTGTAGTAAATTAATTGTAGTGTTCATTGTTTTGTAATACAGTTACAGTAGGTTCTTCTAATTCAATTGTGAAATAATGATTGTACGAATATAAAAACAGATTGTCCAACAGAATCCATTGAAAGGCAGCTTCCGTCAAAATTGTATTCATGGCTTTGTCAGAATGTAACATGATTGAATAAACTTTTAAACGTTTAATTTCTTCGCACTGATCAATTGATTATTCATTATCAAGCTTATAGATTGGTTATTTTCATTACTTTTGACAATTTATTGTGATTTTTGTTGTATTTTTATATATTCAGTTATTCACCTGATGGCAAATATTTTAGCACAATTAGTGACTGCACCTTTCAACAGAAAGTGGTGAAAAGATTAGCACATTTTGGTATGTTTAAAACCAGCTAACCAGGCCATTTTCACGTTTAAATGGTAAATAAATGGTAAATGGTGCATTTATATAGCGGTTACCATCCAGCCACTCTACCCCTGAGCCACCACCACCCCATGTTTATGGGAATACAAGAAGACTCACCCCGTTTCTGTTTTCCTCTCCCAGAATTTTCCCCAGTGAGGGGTGGGAGAGGCTGGACAGCAGACGGCTGGACTTTGAATTTATCTAACTATAAACTTTCATGACAGCAGACAGCCTAAGTACAAATATAATTTATGAAAAGCTACTACAGTGAAGTCTGTTCACAGAAGTTGTTGTAGGATATGTGGGGATTATCTGACGAGGTACCATTTGAGGGGGCAAAACCTTTGTATACTAAATAATACTAAATTGTTTATAGGTTCAATATAAGTAATATAATATAGCCTTTCCACAGGAGTATCTTTTTATATTTTTCCAAAAAGAATACAAACAGCCAATAGCATATTACAAAGTTATCCCCCTCACTGGGGAAAATTCCGGGAGGAAAAACGGGCACGCACCGGGGTGAGTCTTCTTGTTACCGTTTATGGATACCGGTAGTTGTCTGAAACCGGTTTGATACTGCATGGCAAAACAAGGACAAACCAGGACATCTAGTCACGCATTCACGCATTCACTCACTCACTCACTCACTCACTCACTCACTCACTCACTCACTCACTCACTCACTCACTCACTCACTCACTCACTCACTCACTCACTCACTCACTCACTCACTTACTCACTCACTCAGAATCAGACCAAAGTGACACCTCCAACACCCACACAAAGGATCAAGGGCTCCTGAATTGTCTGCCTCTGAGATAGATCACACCTTGATTCACAACAAAGACCACATTCTGCATTCTGTATAAGGTTCTGCTGTGGGAGAGGAGAGGTGCTGTACCAACATCATCATGTATGGTAATATGATGATTTGTATTTATTCAACCCTATTGCAGTGCTTGAACCTTTGCAGGCCGTGACCCCCCCCCCCCCCCCCCCATTATGCAAGAACATAATCACATTCCAACTGGGGATCCCCTACAGCCCCAATGTAGGAGTGAAGGCATTCAATTTCGTTCGACTCGGTTCCACAGACAAATATTGTGAAAATAGCAGAGCTACAAGCTCACAACACATATGTTCACAATTCTTGCCTTTTTTTTTATTAATTATTATTTGACAATTGGCCAATGTTTGTTGATTACTTTTGATGCAATAGTCCTATGTGGTCTTTTTCTTTTCATTCTTTTCATCCTTTTTTTTAAACTATTAAAAAGTCTCATAGAAATCCTTAAATTGTCACTTCCCTGTGATCTGGGGACCCCCTCATGATCATGTGGGGACCCCCCTGGGGGACCTGACCCACAGGTTAACCACTGATATGGTACTTCTCCATCCTGAAGCTGATGACCTCCCAACATGTCTCCATTTCTAGAAACAATACCGAGGTTCAGCTCAATTCAGTCATGACTAAGGCATTCTAGGTAGAGTCCACTTAAACAAGTAACACATTTGCATTCATGAACAACAACAAGTGTCACGTGGTTTCTCCATTTGCTTAAAGGGCCACTTCACCCCTTTTGCAACCGGATCTTATTATTATTTTTTATATATATTTTTTATCCCACGATTTTGTAACCCATTTTTCACCCCTGTGTCAATCATCTAATGTGATCCTGGGCTCTACACACCCTCCACCAACCTAGTCCCCATATATGGGGGACAAGGGGAGAGCAACAGACTTGAACTCATGCTTCCTTCATGCCTGAGTGTCCAAGTTGCTCCTTTACACCTGACAGGGGGGAGTTTCCCTGGTTGGACGTAGCGCGTGGAAGGAACACGTTATTCCAACCAGTTCCTTTCCCCTCCATCAGGCGCCCCTGCTGGCCAGGGGGAGGCAGTTTAGTGACCAGTCCAGGATTACTGCATGTTTTTTGTGAGGGTACCTACCCTAGGGGACACGGGGAGAACATACAAACTCCACACAGAAAGGCCCTTTCGCCAACCCCAGATCTTATTTAGACTATTTAGACTACATTATTTCTCTGGCCATAGGGTGCAAATTTCTAATTGTGCTACTGTTATCTACTACAAATAGGCTTTATACTATTAAGATTGAGTGACCGCAGCTTCTTCCAGCTGTGAAATGGCCCTTTAAGTGTTCAAGATTTTACAAAATGTCTTTAAATTAACAATAATAATATTCTTATACCCATTCACATTAGCAAAACACAATGCTGGTTGTATACGTCTAATTAAAGTTTTGAAGCTTGATCAGAAAGACAGAAATGACCTCACCTGTGGTTGGCAAGCAGTTGTTCTAAGAATGATATACTGGCTGTTCAAACAAGACAAAGAACACACTACAATAATGACCACCAGCTGTTGATCCTTGTGCTGAGGCTGTTGGCTGTCATTTCAGCAACTTAACATCATGTGAATATAATACGATCGCTTGTGATGTGTCAGAACAAAGGAGAGGTGTCAGCATTACTATAATACCATCATTGGATACCGTATAAGGCGTATATCATCTGGAGAAAACAAATATACCGGTAGTTATTAATTT
Source organism: Protomyctophum parallelum (assembly GCF_964188405.1). Taxonomy (NCBI): domain Eukaryota; kingdom Metazoa; phylum Chordata; class Actinopteri; order Myctophiformes; family Myctophidae; genus Protomyctophum; species Protomyctophum parallelum. The sequence goes on from NC_139709.1 coordinate 8,738,690, forward strand.
TGCAGAAATGGTTTAGCATGTTGTTTTCCCTCTGCAGTTGTGAGAGAACTTTCCTTAATAGTATAAGGAGACAGACCAGTCATCTATTGTAATGCTGAGCTAGAACAAATTAAATCAAAGTGAAATAAATAACAGTCATATCAATGATGAATGATTCTCATGAAACAGGCTTTGACAGTTAGCACTGTATTACAGTAAGTAAGTAAGCAACAAAACTATATTTAAATGAACATAATGTAAGAGTATGTTACAAGGCAGATGGCTTCTTGGTTAGAGTGGGTGACAATGTTATCACACGAAAAGATCAAATTACCTACCTAGGTTCCATCCTGGAGGCCAATCTTTCCGGTGATAAAATGGCCACCAACGTAATCAAAAAAGTCAATCAAAGAACAAGATTCCTTTACAGGATCTCCTCACTGGTCAGCAAAAACACCTTGAAGACCTTAACAGGAGCCCTCGTACAAGGTTTCTTTGACTATGCATCCACCTCTTGGTACCACAGCACCTCAAAGGCCCTTAAAACAAGGCTCCAGACCTCCCAAAACAAACTGGTCAGGCTCCTACTTGGCCTCACCCCCCGAACCCACCTCACCCCTGGCCACTTTGACAGGCTGGGATGGCTTAGGGTCAACGACAGAGTACAGCATCTTGCAATGGGTCTGGTCCACAAGATTCGTTACACCACCAAGATACCCATGTACCTGTCTAAATACTTCCTTAATGTAAACGAAGTCCACACCCACAACACCAGAGGGAGTGCAACAAACCATGTACAACCCAGATTCGGCACAAACAAGGGACTAAATTATTTTCGCTCCTATGCCACCAAAATGTGGAACGCCCTACCAACAGTCATTAAGACATGTGAATCCCTTGACTCCTTCAAAACCGCTCTCAAAGGGCACCTACGGATGGCTGCAATTCGAAACTGGCCTCTGTAAGATCTGAATCCCCCCCACCCCACCCCCCCCCCCTTTCCCCTCACTGTATATGTATCTTTTCCCTTTTTGCTTCCTATATGATGAATTCCTGTTCTGTTCTTTAGCTACATAGAAATGTATATTTGTATGTCTCTAAATGTTTTGATGAATTGAACAATGTGGACCCTGTTGTAAACAAGTGTAATGCTTAATTGGGTCGTCCACTCACAGTTAACAGTCTTTGTATTGAGTTTGTGCTTGAAATGTACTGTAAATTCTGCAAACTGTTAATAAATATTTCAATCAATCAAAAAAACAAATAAATTAATGTTAATGCAAGGTGCCTGAAATAATGTTCACAGAAAAATTAAAACATCATTGCATGGATTTATAGGATTTGGTAAAATTCTTCTTCAAATGTAGGTGTTCTGTCTATAGGCGGGGAAACGGTTATGTGAAATAAAATGGCACGTGACTGAGAAACAGGCAGTGTTGCTTCAGCTGCTGGCAGTTTAGCATCCCCCGTACCCACATATATAAGGGGTCCTAGAGCAACAGAAGGCACATGCAGGCCAGCAGGACAACAGCTTGCTCCAGTTGAAAGGTACTGTCTGCCACAGAAGAAAACAGTTCAGTATGGTTTCATTTATTTTACTGTGACTTAGTCTTATAGGTTTTCATCACTGTTGCAAGTATATTTCTCCATGATCTTAATAATCCCAGTAACTGCAAAAAAGGCATTTCTTTTTCTCTATACTGTAGGGTGTAGGCCTACACGTATTCCCTTTTTTCTAACTTTTTTCTTTCCTTAGATGTGTATTGTATATACATACACACATCAAAACATTTAAAGACATATACAAATAGGACCCTGATGTTAAACAGTCTTTTCCATTCCTGTGTTAAGAGTATAGCTTAGCTTGGTTGCAGTTAGTTCAGGCCACATGCAATGTTGGATAAGGATGAAGTAATTAAGAAACTTGGACCCCACATGAAGAGCACACATACAAGAGCTCATGCTTTTTGTTATTTCAGACAACCCTCTGTAGCCGCCACCATGAGTACGGACGCGGAAATGGCCAGCAAAGCCGCCGTTTACCTCTGTAAGCCTGAGAGGGAAAGGATTGAGGAGCTGTACCTTAAGGCCTCCATGCTGAGCAAGGAGGCTGGCAAAGTCACCGTCAAAATCCTCCACACCCAAGAGGTATCAAAAAAAGTACCAATACTGCAATGTAGAACTATACTCCGTTACAAGTAAAAGTCCGGGATTCAAAGTAAAAGTACTTTAAGTACCAAATGTGAAAGTACTTATTATGCAGAATGTCTCATTTCAAGTTTTCAAATTTATAAAGAATTTAGAAAATAGCCATGGCAGTCGACGCATCTTGAAAATGTGCCGCAAATCTTTGAATATATATTCTTTCAGAGAGAATTTTTAACTATTTTTAACGCTTCTCGGGGGGGGGGGGTCCCTGGCACTACATATTTTCAGTTGGGGGTTCTGGGGTCCTTGACGTGAAAAAGGTTCAGCACCACTGACATAGAAACTGAGGTTTTTCAAGAAAACTGAAAGAAAAAGGATTTAGAAGACATTTTGTAGAATCAGTTCTCAGGTCTAAATGGGTCTTTAAAGGTGGAGGAGCTGAGGAGGCAGCTGGACGAGGAGGTCAAGGCCAAGCGCGCCCTGGCTCACGGCCTGCAGTCGTCCCTCTGCGACGTCGAGCTGCTCCGCGAGCATTTGGCGGAGGAGCAGGAGACCATGAGGGCGGAGCTACAGCGTTCGGAGGAGGAGCATGAGGACATGAGGGCGGAGCTACAGCGTGCCGCGGCCGTGGCCAACCGCGAGGCGGCCGCGTGGAGGGCTAAGTACGAGAGCACCACCGTGCAGCGCACCGACGAGCTCCAGGACGCCAAGTGAGTATAAACGTTACCAGGAACGTCATGACATTTCTTTATTTCTAAGATATTTTTTGCGGCTTACGCCTTTTTTTTTTTAAATATTTTTTATCCCACAATTTTGTAACCCATTTTTCACCCCTGTGTCAATCATCTAATGTGATCCTGGGCTCTACACACCCTCCACCAACCTAGTCCTCATATATGGGGGACAAGGGGAGAGCAACAGACTTGAACTCATGCTTCCTTCATGCCTGAGTGTCCAAGTTGCTTACGCCTTTTATTGTTTTTTTGAAGGGACAGACAGTAGGCTGACAGGAAACGGGAGAGAGATGGGGGGGATGACATGCAGTAAAGGCCGTGTCGGGCTCGGGAGTCGAACCCGCGGCACACTGTGACTGGATTACCAGTCGGGTGCCCAGACGGTTACGCCACCGCCTGGGCTCATCACATTTCTAAGTATTAATTAAGTAAAGCTATAAGTTAATAATAATAATAATAATAAAACTTTATTTGTATAGCACCTTTCATGACATGAAATGCAGCTCAAAGTGCTTTACAGAACAATGGAGAATAAAAGAAAAGCAAGGCAACGACATTAAAAAACAAGCAGTAATGCAGTACAGTGAGGACATGAAAAATAAAAAATACAAGATCAATTAAAGGCAATGTTGTAGAAGTGGGTCTTGAGCTGAGCTTTAAAAATGTCTACAGAGGCTGCCTGACGAAGGTACAGAGGGAGCTTGTTCCATGCCGACGGCCCGTAGAAGCAAAAAGCTGCTTCCCCGTATTTTTTAGTTGCCATTTTTTTGGGCAAAGCGAGCAGGCCGCCGGTGGAAGACCTTAGGGGGCGGTTTGGGACATATTTAGGCAGGCAGTCATGTAGGTAGGAAGGTGCGAGACCATTGAGAGCTTTATAGACAAGTAAAATAATTTTAAAATCAATCCTAAAAACAACCGGAAGCTGATCAGAGACGTTGCCGCTGTGTTCCATATGATCCAACAGGAAGAAGCTTGCCCAGGGTCTCCAGGAGGCCGAGGAGCAGATGGAGGCTGTGGACTCTAAGTGTGTCTCTCTGGAGAAGACCAAGCACCGACTGCAGGGGGAGGTGGAGGACCTGATGGTGGACGTGGGGAGGAGCAACGACATGGCCGCCGACCTCGACAAGAAGCAGAGGAACTTTGACAAGGTTCAGATTAAAGCCCAGGGGAAATACAAACAGTGCTTAATTTAATGCCATCTTGACTAAATTGTCATTTCAGCAATCAGAACCTGAATCAAAATTAAAAGGGAGTGGAAATATTTGCTCCTCCCAAAATAGGAGGTGTTGCATTCACACCAATCCCCGACGACACACTGCACCCACGTAATAGGGCATTAAGCAACTATTCAACTAGTCGACTAGTAAATCCACTAGTCGACCTTGTTGGTACTATAGTATAGTTGATAAGAAAAAAAGGGAAATAAAGGGAGGGTGTGTGTGTGTGTGTGTGTGTGTGTGTGTGTGTGTGTGTGTGTGTGTGTGTGTGTGTGTGTGTGTGTGTGTGTGTGTGTGTGTGTGTGTGTGTGTGTGCGTGTGTGCGTGTGTGTGTGTTGGCTGAGGGCTTAAAAAATGAGGATAAAAAGTGAGGACAGAAAAGTGAGGACGCCAAAAGTGATTGGCCGGAATGTGATGATGTATAGATGATGTATGATGATGTACAGTATTGATGATGTATAGATGATGTATGATGATGTATAGATGATGTATGATGATGTATTGTACAGTATTGATGATGTATGATGATAAGAGCGCCCTCACTTCCAGGTTGTGACTGAGTGGAAGCAGAAGTTGCAGGAGGGACAGTGTGAGCTGGAGGCCGCTCAGAAAGAGGCCCGCGGCCTCAGCGCCGAGCTCTTCAAGACCAGGAACTACTACGAGGAGGCTCTGGATCAGCTGGACTCTACCAAGAGGGAGAACAAGAACCTCCAGCGTGGGTACCAGGAGGACATTTAGGCCTGACGGCGGAATTTAAATCATGACCGTTTTCTGAAATACCTATTTTTCTGTATCAGTGGTGCTCAATATCATGTCAAAAAGGACCCCAAAAAGTATATGTATAGTATAGCCTAATAGGCCGCCGACCCCCATCTGAAAATATGTTGTTCCAAGAACCCCTCAGAAGCAAAGATTCGTTCGCTCTGAAAGAATATACAGTATATTAAAAAAAAATTAGGCACATTTTCACGATTTTTCAAAAATAGCAGATCTACAAGCTCGTAGCGCGGCATTCGGTGCTGCTCTATGAGCTTGTAGATCTGCTATTTTTCAATAGCTAAAGTATAACCTAAAAGGGGTTCCCGCCCTGAATGAGTTAACAGAAGACCCATTTAGACCTGCATGAGGCCCAATCTACGAATGTCTAAAAAGTTATTCCATGTAGAGGGAGCAGATTGCAAGAATGCCTTTTCACCAGGGAGAACAGTCAGTGGTTGTTTTTTAAATTACAAACATACGTGTAGATCCAGATTATGGCCTTGTAAATTAAGACATAGCAGTGAGTGAGTGAGTGTATGGAAGTTCAGAGCAGGCACGCCAAACTGAGTATATAGGGTGCCAGTGCTTTACAGTCAATTAGTAATTAGATTTTTTATTTATTTTTTAAATAGAGGAGATTGGAGACCTGGCGGAACAGATGGGTGAGACTGGTAGGAGCATCCATGAGATGGAGAAGACCATGAAGGCCAAGGAGACTGAGAATGCTGAGTTAGTGACCGCTCTGGAGGAGGCCGAGGTAAGTCTTAGATTAGAACGTTCATCTGTAGAGTGGTTCCTCTGGTCTGGAGGAAGCAGAGGTACGTCTTAGATTAGATCGTCATCTGTAGACAGCATGCGCAGACTTGAGCCGACAGCCGCGGACAGAAGAAGCTGGTGGATGGAAAAGAAGCTCCACCTCCACGATCCACCAGCTGTCTAGAAACTCTGAAATTACGTAAAACACAGCTTCTTCTGTCCACAGCTTTCGGTTCAAATGTGTCCATGAGGAGAATGGTTCCTCTGGTCTGGAGGAAGCAGAGGTTTTCAACCCTTTTCATATATCAAGGGCCAGGCCCTTTATTTTAAGCCACGCACATCAATTGATGAGATTTTGACTCACAGACCCAAAACTAAAGAATATTTTGTTGTCGTTGGATACGATTTTGTCCACAAATCTATGCTGTATTGATGTGGTACCATAGAAGAGATATCAGGAAAATTAATGTTGATCAAAATAAGAATAATTTTTGTGTAGACTTCTTGTTAAGTACATAAGCCTAATACAGGTGTTTTTTTTTTCAGGTGTTTTTTTGTTTTTCAATTTTAGTTTTCGTTGACTATAATAACCTTAATTGTTCCAGTACACTTTGGAGCACGAAGAGACCAAGATGGTCCGCACGCAGCTGGAGCTGAAGCAGGTGAAGGGCGATGTGGACAGGAAGCTGTCGGAGAAGCAGGAGGAGCTGGAGCTGATCAGGAGGACCAGCCAGAGACTGGTGGACGACATGCAGAGCCAGCTGGACTCTGAGGTCAGGAGCAGGAACGAGGCCCTGAGGGTCAAAAGGAAGATGGAGGAAGAGCTGAACGACTCCCAGGTTCAGTTGAGCCATGCCAACCGCCTGGCCGCCGAGTCCCAGAAACACCTCGGGATCGTCCAGGGACAACTCAAGGTACTTGAGTACATAGTTGTGGAGCAATGAGCCTCCGACTTTTACATTTCAAGGTCTCCCCCTTAAGGGTCCATTTGGTTGTGTTTGTACACTGTTAGAGTTATAGACTTGTAATGTAGACACCCCCTAAAGGAACCCAGAGAGTTCCTGGAATCCACTTTGAAAACCATTGCTGTGTGAGGAATCAATACAACAGTTATGACATTTCATTATTCTGTCATCTCAGGACGCACAACTGCAGCTTGAAGGTTCCCTCCTGGCTGAAGATGACCACAGGGAACAAGCCTTCACGGTGGAGCGCAGAAACAGCCTGATGAAGGCCGAGGTGGAGGAGCTGAGAAGTGCCCTCGAGCAGACCGACAGAGGCCGCAAGATCACCGAGCAGGAGTTGATGGATGCCAGTGAGCGTTTGGGACTGCTGCACTCCCAGGTGAGAAGAAGAACACTGCTTACTTTGATCTCTCTGCAGATAGATATATATTGTTTTCCAGATTGCATGGTAATCAGACACTGTAGCTCCTGGAATATTAACTGTCCCTTCTCTCCTTTAGAATACAAAACTTCTGAACAGCAAGAAGAAGACTGACGCTGAGCTGGTTCAGGTTCAGGGTGAGGTGGACGAAATTATTCAGGAATTCAGAAGTGTAGAGGAGAAGGCCAGGAGGGCCATCATTGATGTAAGCAGAATGTAAAACAATAACTGTACATCCGTCTTATAAAGTATATCTACATACATGTTTTGTATTGCTGCTACACTGAACACGGCTTTCCTCGTAAAAGAGTCAGGACCTCACCTGTATAAAAATGAAGGTCAAATAAAATAAAATGTCTCCAAATCTGAGGCCAGTGGTTCTCAGCAGGAAATCGACGGTTAATTTGTGCACTCCCAAGTAGGGAACGAGACTTTAAGTATGTCGGGGTCTTGTTCTCAAGTGAGGGCAGGGCGGAGCAGGAGATCAGCCAGAGAATCTGAGCGGAAGGAGCGGTATTGCAGTCGCTGTACCGCACTGTTGTGACGAAAAGAGAGCAGAGTCAGAAGGCGAAGCTCCCCGTATACCAAGCAATCCTCTTTCCTATACTCTCACCTATGGTGATGAAGTGCGGCGTAATTTCCGAAAGAATAAGATCAAGTGGCCGAAATGAGTTTCATCAGACAGATGGCTGGCCTCTCCCTTGGAGATAGGGTGAGAAGTGAGAACTTCTCCTTCACCGAGCGTCTCCTTTTGGGAGGTCCTCGCTGCACATCCCACTGGGAGGAGACCCCATGGCAGACCAAGGACCAGATAGGGGGATTAAATCTCCACACTGGCCTATAGGAACGCCTCAGGATCCCCCTCGGGATGTGGACAGTGTTGCTCGGGTAAGGGACGTCTGGACTGGAGCTCTCTGTTGCCCTGCAGCGACCATACTCTGGATAAGCAGCTGAATATGGAATGGATGGATGAAATAAATAAATACATATGTAAAATACATATATACATATATAATATAAAACTGTTCCCTCGTATATCTTAGGCTTCCATGATGGCCGAAGAGCTGCAGAAGGAGCAGGACTTAAGCGCTCACATGGAGAGGATGAATAGGGACCTGGAGGTCACAGTGAAGGACCTGCAGCATCGTCTCAATGAGGCTGAGAAGGGTGGCAAGAGGCAGCTCCACAAACTGGAGGATAGGGTACTTTGAACTGTGTTCATTTTTGACAGAAAATGTATTTAGTTCTTAGGTTTTTTGTCATAGTTTTTTTTAATGAAATCCCAATTAGTTTGACTTGTAGTCATATTATATGTTTTACTTAATCGACAGTTGATTTAGATTGATATCTAAATAATTGCACATCAATGTATGAGTTGCCTTGCAGTCTTATTAATTATGTGTACACTACACTCTAATCTTTCTCAGGTGCGCGAGCTTGAAGTGGAAGTGGAGAACGAGCAGAGACACGGTGCCGACGCCATAAAGGGAGTTCGTAAGTACGAGAGGAGAGTGAAGGAGCTGTCCTATCAGGTATGAGTCTCTCCCCCCCGACCCAACAACATACTGTAGCTGTCTGTGAATCTGAAACAAGGGAATGAAAATAAATAACGTAACTGTAAAACATAAAAGAACACATGTGTCACTCTATTTTAGACTGAGGAGGACAAGAAGAACGTGAACAGACTGCAGGACTTGGTGGACAAGCTGCAGGGTAAAGTGAAGGCCTACAAGAGGCAGGCGGAGGAGGCTGTAAGTAATCATGCAATTATAGGCCTACAAAACAATAATAAGAAAACCTTGTTTTTGTTTAATGTCAGATGACCTTTAAATGCCACTTCACTGTCATCTGGAGACAGACCCCCCCCCCCCCCCGATCATCTAGAATCCATAACAGTTCCTGTGATAGTCACAGTGGAGATGCTGAAAGGTGTTACATTTCACAACGTGTTAACTTCCAGGAGGAGGAGGCCAACTGTCACCTGTCGAGGTTCAGGAAGGTTCAGCAGGATCTGGAAGAGGCGGAGGAGCGCGCTGGCGTCGCTGAGTCGCAGCTCAACAAGATGAGAGCCAAGTAGGGCCGTGACTGTGACTGAAAAAGGTATGATTACAGGGAATAATTATGCTATTTAACCCAGTGGTTTTCAACCTTTTTCATGTCAAGGTCCATTATTTATTCGCCATTGGAGCCACGGACCACCATGTGATGAGATTTAGCCTCTCGGACCCAAAACTTAATACGATGTTGTCCACAATTCCAAGCTGTGTTGATGTGGTATATATAGATGAGATAACAGGCAAATGCTGATCGAAATAACAATAACACAATAACAATTCAGTGATGCTTGCGGAACTCGAGGAAATCGTTCCTTACCGCATCGCTGTCGTGGCAATAATCACGTTAAACCACACCCTCTCGTGTAATATTGCTTAATTCTATTCCTCGACCAGAATGTAACCTGTTGTTTGTTGACTCACTTAGTCAGTTGCTCTGGAAGGGTCAGCTAAATGGCTAAGTTGTAAATGACAGTCATCGTGTATAAAAATTTGATTTTCTTAGCATTTTTACTCAATAATAAAGGACATGGCTGAGTAAGAAGACCACTGCCAGGGATCAAGAATCAAGGAACCACAATGTCATAAAATATGTCTAATGTTTGTACTTGAATAATAATGTTTTATTGAAATAAATAAAATGCAATTGAGATGTACGTGTCTCAATAAGACTTGAATTCTGTATATTTTATATTTCACTCCGTTACACCTAGTACTTGAGCAGGTGATGTCGTTGAGGTATTTCAGTGAGGAGTGTGACTGTCACCTGTTGCTGTCATTCAGACTAGATGACACCCAAAGATGCAGGGAGACATGTGCATGTGACATCTGAGGGGTGCTAACCCCAACCCATGGATGCAGGGAGACTTCTGCATGTGACACCTGAGGGCTGCTGGAAAACAACAGATTGCTTTGAAATGCAGTGGTGGAAAAAGACAGAATTGTCAAGGCCATTATGTGGAAATTTACACCACTGTTGAAAGGAGAATATTGGCCATTGATCTTCATCATAAATTAGTTTGAAGAAAAACTATATAGAATGTCAGTATGCTGAACATTTCAAGGTACAGCAGCAGGACTGTGAAACTTCAGCCAAATATGGCCACAAAGCCCATGGGGCGGCGCACGCACACACACACACACACACGCACGCACGCACACACACACACACACACACACACACACACACACACACACACACACACACACACACACACACACAGAGAGAAGACAGACATGTGATGGGTGGGTGGTTGAACGTGTAGTGGGAGGTATAGGGGGGTGGGGTGGCACCGTAGGGGCACTGCCCGTGAACTTTTCCTTTTTTCTCTCCTAGAATTAACATCTTGGACACTTTCCAAGGCCCCAGTCTGTAACCATAGAGATGTGGACAATAGCATTGGCTGTGCAGTCCCTCTGTTGTGTAACTACGGGACTCCACTAAAGTAAACTAGACTATACTGTCCTTTTTATGAATAGAGAGAGAGAGAGAGAGAGAGAGAGAGAGAGAGAAATAAAGAAAAAGTCTATAGAAAAACCTCTTCACAAGCAATCCCAGACTCCTATAGCCATGTTGTGTTCTGAAATGCAACTCAGTATTTCTGTAACCACAGACATGATGCCAAGTTTGCCAACTCAAAGGTATAGCCTGAAAACCAGACAAATCTGCCACAGGGGAAAGAAAATATCCCTGGGGAGATTGGGTCTGGCACTCCAAACCTGCAGTCTGCAGGGACCCTCCCCCCCCCCCCCCCCCCCCCCCATTTGTCTCTGCCTAAAGTGCCCTGACACGCACGCACACACACACACACACACACACACACACACACACACACACACACACACACACACACACACACACACACACACACACACACACACACACACACACACACACACACACACACACACACACACTTTAATTCATCCTGATCTACACTCACTTGGGGGGGGGGGGGGGGAGGGGGGGACTTGTGCATTGTGTTGTAACAGCCCCCACCACTAAACCTGCCATGTCATGGCCTGCAGACAAGTCCACACTGAATTGTGGCCTCCACTAAATTGTTTTTTTTTTTTAAACAAATGATATGTCGAATAAAAACCTGACATAAAGTGTGTTAGAACCACAGAGGTAAAAAAATAAACACAGTACATTTACAGGGGTAACGGGACCCCCAGGGAACGGGGGGTCCTTCATTGTCACTAAATATTTTCAGATGGGGCTCCAGGGACAAACACGGCAACACATTTGGGGGACAATGTGTTTGAGAACCACCGAGTTAGAGTAGGTTTGAGAACCACCGAGTTAGAGTAGCTATACGTCATTATCCCATTCTGACCTGAGATCAGATTCATACGAGGTTTCCACTGGACACACACTGGTCTGATTAACCCATTCTGACCTGAGATCGGATTCTAGAAATGTCAGTCGCTCTTCGATTTTTCAAAAATAGCAGACCTACAAGCTCGTATCGCGCCACTCGGTGGCGCGATATGAGCTTGTAGATCTGCTATTTTTCAATAGCTAAAGCATAACATGATGCTGACACCAAAATGGGTGCCCGTTCAGAATGGGTTATTTGCGACAGTAATTAGTAACGGCACATTCATTATTGCACCCTGAGAACATCACCCTAAATGCTGCAGCGTGCGAGCCCCTAAAGCTGTCAGATTGGGGCAGATTGCCAGCAGTATTTGCAGGTTGGTGATTCACAATCATGGGGGATGAAAACAAAGGATGCCTTTCTGCTGCCCATGCAGCGCCTGTGGTCTGGGCTGATGACATCCAGAAACAGGGCAGAGTATTGAGCACCCCGTGCCCTTAGGGAGGCATACTATCATCCGACAGAGCACTGCTCCGAAGGAGCAATGCTCCGAGGTGCGCTGCGGGTCGGGAGAGGGTTGCGGTTAGGTTTAGGTGTCTGCCCCGGGGGAGGTTAGGGTTAGGGTGAGGGAGGAGGTAGGTTGTCGTTCGGACCAATGCTCCGTCGGATGAAAGTACTGCACTCGTGCCCTTAGAGGCCGACTTATTTTGATTACATTATTAGCAGTAGTGGCCAAAGTACTACTAAACCCCAGTACTTCTGGTCAAAAGTCAAAAGTCAAAGTCAAAGTTTAGATACTCCCGGTCAACTGTCTGCAAATGAACATTGCTCAGTCACATTTGTACGTATCTGTCTAATTATACAATACTACTACTATTATATTATTGTTTTTGAATAATTGGGTGAATAAAACAAAGGGAACTGACAATAGAATTCCGAGCATTTGCAATAAGGGGAAATGTTTGGCCCAAATTGTGCCATTGGTGGATGCTTGGGTTACTCACAACAATTACAGCCTACTGTCTGCGTTCTATTAGGTGACACAACGGCCATGCACAATCCTCTGCTCTGTACTGTGACAATCCTAGACCTTCTCAGTCTCTGGCTAACCGCTGAAAAATCACAGGCCATGATGGGACCGGGAACAGGATATTTTGTGATGCACCTACCCTACACTGCTTGCCAATGGCTGTAATTTTCACAGATTTTGTAAGTACTGTATGTAAGGGGGTCCACAGTTCACCCATAGTTACCCTTAAGGGTAAACAATGTGAGGACCCTGGCATGCAGCATCAAAGGGTCTGTATTAATACCCTGCTTGCCTCTCATTTATTATCCAATCCATTGTTATTGTTCTCCAAGGCCTTTGGCCGACTTTAAGAGCCTAGTTCGTCTACCTGACATATTCTAATCTACACACATCAATTACAGAGTTTATTAGAAGATAAAATAATTAAAAAAGACACTAGAGTGATCAGAGATACCTCTGCTCAAAACCTTGAGGTTCTGAAGACTCAGGCGATTTCAGGACATCATGATTCAGCATTATGAAAATAATGATAATAATCAGAATTCATAAATACATTTTGAATTATCCTTATAGAAGGGAGGACCACAAAAGTACACTCCTTGCCTACTCAGGGATCACAGAAGTCAGTCATAGCCATTTGGAATGGTGCACAAATGGTCGTGGCCTGCAGGCTATGAGCAACGGATTCGTATGAAAATCAACCGATTATCACCAGTATAGGTTACTTATCGCTGGAATCGAATCGTCAGTTTCACAATGTTTTTGCTTCGGTGTCAAATGAACTCCGTCGAGCCTGCTGGCCTCGATTGCATTGGAGTGATAAGTATAACCTACTGCCACTAGTGATTATCGGTTGATAACATGGGATCCCACGGAGCATTAATCCGAATGTGTGAACAACGGTCGGACTAGTGCTTGAACATGCGCTGCTCCTGTGCTTGCGGTTATGGTTAGGTTAGGGTTTGAGGTATAGGTTGGTTATGGTTAGGTTAGGGTTTGAGGTATAGGTTGTCGGTCTAATCACTGTCGGACCAATAATAGTGTCGGAACTAAAGCCTCTACCCGATAACATTGGAAGCGGTGACTTGAGGTGAATGTTTTGCCACTGTCCCCTTTATAAGTGGTAGAGAAAGTACTCAATTGTTTTACTTAAGTAAAAGTACCAATACTGCAATTTAGAACTACTTCGTTACAATAAAAAGTACGGAATTGAAGATGTACTTGAGTAGTGTCGGCATCAAAATGTACTTAAAGTACTAAAAGTATGGGTGACAAAGTAAGTACTCATATTGCAGAATGTCCCATTTCACAAGTTCAAACTGTGTACAAAATCTGTAGAAAATAGCCAATCTACAAGCTCACAATGCGACGCATTGTGAGCTTGTAGATCGGCTATTTTCAAATGGCCGAAATGTATAGGGTTGAAGTGGTTAATGTATGTTTTCTAATCAAAATTAAAATAGACAAAGTAACTAGTAACTAAAGTTTTCAAATAATTGTAGTGGAGTAAAAGTAAGTCTGAGATGTAGTGAAGTAGAAGTACTGGAAGTACTGGAAATACTCAAGTAAAGTACAAATACCTCAAAATTGTACTTAAGTACAGTAATTAAGTTAAAGTACTTAGTTACTTTCCACCACTGTCCTTTATTAGATATCTTAATCTGATTGAGAAATGGACATCAAGGTATCCGAGGATACTTTGACATGTCTGATGCTTTCTAACGCTTGATCCTGGCAACGGAAATAACATTACTCAGTATGACTGCCCGCACTGATCATACACACATGCATGTGCGTGCAAGTGCGCACACACACACACACACACACACACACACACACACACACACACACACACACACACACACACACACACACACACACACACACACACACACGTTCCCGTTTGTGGTGGTTTGTGCAGACACTGTGTTTTTTCCTACATTATGAGAACACCCCTTTCCACTGCCACTACAGCACAGTGGAGGGTATCAAAAAATCCAGTTAGAGCCACAGAACACCAATCTCACTTCATATTTTGAATAATCACAACAGAACTGGAAATACAACATCCAACATTATGAGGACACTGTTAATGAGCTTCATAAGCTCCGCCCATGATAAAAACTGTATTATTGGGACTGATGGTTTGTGAGGACAATACACACACTTATCTCCCCAGTGCCTCCCCAGTGCCTCCCCAGTGTCTCCCCAGTGCCTCCCTGAGTGCCTCCCCAGTGCCTCCCCAGTGCCTCCCCAGTGCCTCCCCAGTGCCTCCCCAGTGTCTCCCCAGTGTCTCCCCAGTGCCTCCCTGAGTGCCTCCCCAGTGCCTCCCCAGTGCCTCCCCAGTGTCTCCCCAGTGTCTCCCCAGTGTCTCCCCAGTGCCTCCCTGAGTGCCTCCCCAGTGCCTCCCCAGTGTCTCCCCAGTGCCTCCCCAGTGTCTCCCCAGTGTCCCCTCAGTGCCTCCCCAGTGTCCCCTCAGTGCCTCCCCAGTGTCTCCTCAGTGCCTCCCCAGTGCCTCCCCAGTGTCTCCCCAGTGTCTCCCCAGTGTCTCCCCAGTGTCTCCCCAGTGCCTCCCTGAGTGCCTCCCCAGTGCCTCCCCAGTGTCTCCCCAGTGTCTCCCCAGTGCCTCCCCAGTGTCTCCCCAGTGCCTCCCTGAGTGCCTCCCCAGTGTCTCCCCAGTGCCTCCCCAGTGTCTCCCCAGTGCCTCCCCAGTGTCTCCCCAGTGTCCCCTCAGTGCCTCCCCAGTGTCCCCTCAGTGCCTCCCCAGTGTCTCCTCAGTGCCTCCCCAGTGTCTCCCCAGTGCCTCCCAGTGTCCCCCTGAGTGTCTCCACAGTGCCTCCCCAGTGTCCCCCTGACTGTCTCCACAGTGCCTCCCCAGTGTCCCCCTGACTGTCTCCCCAGTGCCTCCTCAGTGCCTCCCCAGTGTCTCCCCAGTGTCTCCCCAGTGCCTCCCCAGTGTCCCCCTGAGTGTCTCCCCAGTGCCTCCCCAGTGCCTCCCAGTGTCCCCCTGAGTGCCTCCCCAGTGCCTCCCTAGTGTCTCCCCAGTGCCTCCCCAGTGTCTCCCCAGTGCCTCCCCAGTGTCTCCCCAGTGTCTCCCCAGTGCCTCCCCAGTGTCCCCCAGTGTCCCCAGTGTCTCCAATAGCAATACAAGAGCAATAATACAAATTAATCTTAATTTATTAATCTAATTATTTGCTCTCATCCAGTGCTAATGAAAAAATCCTATATTTTGGCTATTAAAAAAAAAAAAAGTATCTCCCCAGTGCCTCCCTGAGTGCCTGCCCAGTGTCCCCCCAGTGCCTCCCCAGTGTCTCCCCAGTGCCTCCCCGAGTGCCTCCCCAGTGTCTCCCCAGTGCCTCCCCAGTGTCTCCCCAGTGCCTCCCCAGTGTCTCCCCAGTGTGCCCTCAGTGCCTCCCCAGTGTCTCCCCAGTGTGCCCTCAGTGCCTCCCCAGTGTCTCCCCAGTGCCTCCCAGTGTCCCCCTGAGTCCCTCCCCAGTGTCCCCCTGAGTGTCTCCACAGTGTCTCCCCAGTGCCTCCCCAGTGTCCCCCCGAGTGCCTCCCCAGTGTCTCCCCAGTGCCTCCCAGTGTCCCCCTGAGTCCCTCCCCAGTGTCCCCCTGAGAGTCTCCACAGTGCCTCCCCGAGTGCCTCCCCAGTGTCTCCCCAGTGCCTCCCCAGTGTCTCCCCAGTGCCTCCCCAGTGTCTCCCCAGTGTGCCCTCAGTGCCTCCCCAGTGTCTCCCCAGTGTGCCCTCAGTGCCTCCCCAGTGTCTCCCCAGTGCCTCCCAGTGTCCCCCTGAGTCCCTCCCCAGTGTCCCCCTGAGTGTCTCCACAGTGTCTCCCCAGTGCCTCCCCAGTGTCCCCCCGAGTGCCTCCCCAGTGTCTCCCCAGTGCCTCCCAGTGTCCCCCTGAGTCCCTCCCCAGTGTCCCCCTGAGAGTCTCCACAGTGTCTCCCCAGTGCCTCCCCAGTGTCCCCCTGAGTGCCTCCCAGTGCCTCCCCAGTGTCCCCCTGAGTGTCTCCAATAGCAATACAAGAGCAATAATACAAATTAATCTTAATTTATTAATCTAATTATTTGCTCTCATCCAGTGCTAATGAAAAAATAAAATAATAAATAAATCCTAAAATTGTGGCAGGCGGGCCACATAAAATGACATGGCGGTAGTTTGGGGACCCCTGCCTTAAGCCTTCAAATTCGACACACTCGTTCCGAACCCCCACAGGGACTGCAGTGCCCGGTGTTGATTCGGTCGGAACCACGGTGTCCAGAACCATCACAAAAGGCCTCTGCCCGGGCCCTGAACCGGGCCCCTGCCCATGCTCTATATATGGAGCTGGCTTGTTCTGACACCACAACACTCCATATTTGGGCATGACTGACACAGAACTACATATATCGGAATAAAGGCACAGAGAGACAGAATATACTGTATGGGCATAAAAGGAACACTATTTATTATTGAATGATTTTAATTGTTAATTTAGTTGGAAATATCCTTCCAATTTCATATGACACAACCTTGATATATGCCATTACAAAATATATATATCTTTTCACATAGGCCTATTTATTATTTATTAGTTTTTTAGCTATACAGTTAGAAGTGAAAACCGGCATGTTTGGATGCCTGTCAGCTGGTCGGACAATCACAACCAGGTGTGAGTTTTGGCGTGGAATCATCAGTCAGGCTGGAATGATAAATGCTGAAAATTGCGGTCATCGCGCCGTACACCAATTGTTTTGGTGTAAATTACATTGATAAATTAGGCCCATAGAACGCAGAGAAAATATATGTTATATCATAGATCAGTGGTTTTCAAACATTTTGATATAAAGTTCTAATATTTATTCTGAATTTGAGCCACGGACCACCATTTGATGACATTTAGCCTCTCAGACCCATCTGAGCCACGGACCACAATCTGATGACATTTAGCCTCTCAGACCCATCTGAGCCACGGACCACCATCTGATGACATTTAGCCTCTCAGACCCATCTGAGCCACGGACCACCATCTGATGACATTTAGCCTCTCAGACCCATCTGAGCCACGGACCACCATCTGATGACATTTAGCCTCTCAGACCTAAAACGTAGAATATTGTGTTGGTACCATTAGGAGAGATAACAGGCAAACATTGATCAAAATAACAATTATTCTACATTCTCTAATTGTGTAGACTTCTTGCAAATTATGGAATGTATGTTTTACAATAATGTTACTCCGACCTGAGAGCGTAAGATGAAACCAAATGGACCCATAAGGGTATGGGTTCATTTGGTTTCATTTTACACTTCCAGAGTTAAGGATTTATAATAAGGGTCCATTTGGCTCAGTGGCCTTGTGGTTAGAGTGTCCGCTCTGAGACTGGGAGGTTGGGGTTTGATCCCCGGCCGGGTCATACCAAAGACTGTAAAAATGGGACCCAGTGCCTCCCTGCTTGACACTCAGCATCAAGGGTTGGATTGGGGGTAGCCTGACGTAAACAGAGACATTTCTGGCCTAGATGGGAGGGTCGCGCCTCAGAAATGCGCGCACCCTGATTGGATCTCATCGATCTGTCCGTCACCCCCGGCCCCTCCTCTCCCCCCTAGTGCAGCGCTACGTCACATCATTTAGAGCGACGCCCACCCGGAAGGGTTGACTCCCACTTTTAGACTGGTTCAGCCCACGGCTTTTTCCAGGCTTTCATCTTTCGCGCAGACGAAATGAAAGCCTGGGTATCGAGGCTAGATTGGGGTCCCCGGACCACCATGGATATATAGATCATAGATCATAGAATGCAGTGAGACATTGTAGTGTCTCAGTTATGACTGTACAGAGCTGCTATGAAAGCATTTTGCCCAGAAAGAACTCTATAATCATCATAATTGGTAACTAGCAAGGCTATGGTTAATAAATGTCCAACCTAGTTCCTTTAAGACAACTGTTAATGCCTCTAAAGTTGACAATAATGCCATTTATGTGGCTCAGCACCTTGTGTTGTGAGTTTGGTGTAGATCAGTTAGACAGTTGTGTCACTGATATGCATGGTTTTAATTTAATAATATAAAAGTATATTATGGTAATTCATTAATTTGACCAAGTTGAATCAAAAATGATTAAATTGGGAATGAGTGTTTGGGTTTGCCTTATCAACCAATTGTAAAGGCAGTTTAATATTATGGATAAAACAGATAGTGATCTTTTGATTGAAAATGGTGGCATAGTTTAGTTGTGGCAGTTAAGGGTTAATGGTCAATTGCTATTTGTAAATACTATGTTGAAATCCGGTTACACAGTGGTGTATGCGCTGTGAGCTTGTAGATCTACTATTTTTAACCCATTTAGGCCTAAGGCTGATTCTAAAAACGCCTTGTAAAGCCTGACCTAAGCTTTCTGAAAAACTTCTAATATTTATATAGCAGCATCAATTTTTTGTAATTTTTTAATACTGTATATACTGTACAGCAGGGGTTCCCAAACCTTTTTGGACCAGGTACCCCTTTTGGGGTAGATATTTTTCCAGGTACCCCCTCATCCTCGCAACACAGATAATATATTTACAACCACAAGCAGTGTTTCCTGCAGGAAAAAGCTTTGGCATGGTGCTGGGCGCAGGCCGCAGGGGGGCCTTCTTGCGTCGAACATTTTGATTAATTAATTAATTTGATTCAATAATTAATTAATAAGATTAATAAATTCAGTTTAATTTGTATTATTGCTCTTGTATTGCTATTGGAGACACTGGGGGGACACTGGGGGACACTGGGCAGGCACTGGGGAGACACTGGGGAGGCACTCGGGAGGCACTGAGGGGCCACTGGGTAGCCACTGAGGGGACACTGGGGAGGCACTGGGGAGACACTGGGGAGCATGGGGAGGCACTCAGGGGGACACTGGGGAGGCACTGGGGAGGCACTCAGGGGGACACTGGGGAGGCACTGGGAAGGCACTGAGGGGACACTGGGGAGGCACTGGGAAGGCACTGAGGGGACACTGGGGAGGCACTCAGGGGGACACTGGGGAGGCACTGGGGAAGCACTGAGGGGACACTGGGGAGGCACTGGGAAGGCACTGGGGAGGCACTGGGAAGGCACTGGGGAGAAACTGCAGCCATTGGGGAGACATTGGGGAGGCACTGGGGAGACACTGGGGAGGCACTCAGGGGGACACTGGGGAGGCACTCAGGGGGACACTGGGGAGGCACTCAGGGGACACTGGGAAGGTACTGGGGAGCCACTGGGCAGACACTGGGGAGGCACTTGTCGGACACTGGGGACTGTCGGACTGTAATTTTTTAATACTGTATATACTGTACAGCAGGGGTTCCCAAACTTTTTTGGACCAGGTACCCCTTTTGGGGTAGATATTTTTCCAGGTACCCCCTCATCCTCGCAACACAGATAATATATTTACAACCACAAGCAGTTTTTCCTGCAGGAAAAAGCTTTGGCTTGGTGCTGGGCGCAGGCCGCAGGGGGGCCTTCTTGCGTCGAACATTTTGATTAATTAATTAATTTGATTCAATAATTAATTAATAAGATTAATAAATTCAGATTAATTTGTATTATTGCTCTTGTATTGCTATTGGAGACACTGGGGGGACACTGGGGGACACTGGGCAGGCACTGGGGAGACACTGGGGAGGCACTCGGGAGGCACTGAGGGGCCACTGGGGAGCCACTGAGGGGACACTGGGGAGGCACTGGGGAGACACTGGGGAGCATGGGGAGGCACTCAGGGGGACACTGGGGAGGCACTCGGCTGGGCACTGGGGAGGCACTGGGGAGGCACTCGGGAGGCACTGAGGGGCCACTGGGGAGCCACTGAGGGGACACTGGGGAGGCACTGGGGAGACACTGGGGAGCATGGGGAGGCACTCAGGGGGACACTGGGGAGGCACTCGGCTGGGCACTGGGGAGGCACTGGGGAGGCACTCAGGGGGACACTGGGGAGGCACTGGGAAGGCACTGAGGGGACACTGGGGAGGCACTGGGAAGGCACTGAGGGGACACTGGGGAGACACTGGGAAAGCACTGAGGGGACACTGGGGAGGCACTCAGGGGGACACTGGGGAGGCACTGGGGAAGCACTGAGGGGACACTGGGGAGGCACTGGGAAGGCACTGGGGAGGCACTGGGAAGGCACTGGGCAGACACTGCAGGGCAGACACTGGGGTGGCACTTGGGGAGGCACTGGGGAGGTACTGGACATTTCATATCACACACACCATGATTCACTAGCCCCCTCAAAAAAAAGAATAATAATATATATATATATATATATATATATATATATATATAATTTTTTTGAGGGGGCTTGGGTACCCCCTGGCTATGCGTCGCGTACCCCTAGGGGTCCGCGGACACCACTTTGGGAACCGCTGCTGTACAGAACGCAAATATCGGTTCCCGACCTGAGGGGGTAAGACACCAAAAGAGGTTCCCGCCCAGAATGGGTTACAGCCAACGTATAAAATATGGAAAAAGTGTTTAAAATGAGTGCTATATTAACTATTTTGCTGGTGACCCCCTGGAACCCCCTAAGACAGACAGACAGACAGACAGACAGACAGACAGACAGACAGACAGACAGACAGACAGACAGACAGACAGACAGACAGACACACACACACACACACAAGAATTATGGGGACAGAATCGTGAGTTATGGGGACATTCGGCAGTCAGCCAATCAAAAGCCTCAAAATATACACGTGTGTGAATTATTCATGAGCGGGTGCAATACATACAGCCGGCCACTGGGGACACTATTGAGATAGTCCTCATAAAGCAATTGTGTATTATTAGGACATTGGCTGAAACTTGGTATCTGGGCTTTCTAGAGGTATAGAAACACTTCTAGACTGTTTGATTTATGAGGACACTGGACATGTCCTCATAATCCCAAATGTCCTCATAGTGTGGTAGTATTCATGAAAAATGTCCTCATTAAACACCAAAACAAGTACACACACACACACACACACACACACACACACACACACACACACACACACACGTATCAAAGAGCCCAAACAAGGTCAGGGCTCAGGGTCAGTTCAGTTTGCAAACATTGAGCTAAGCAAGTGCCAACTTTGCACCACAAACCATTCTCCAATTAACACAACATGGAGATTGTGCAGATATTCTTTTATGCATTGTGATGTGTAACATCCATTGATCTATCCAAATCTCCACTGCAGAGTACTATTATGAGGCCACATCTTGTGATGGGAGTTGTTGATTATGTAAGTACAAATACAACATTTACCAGTGCATTGTAAAACAAACCAATCTAAGGTCTCCACTATGGGAGAAGAAACATATATTTCTGATATGAATGTATCAAACATTTTCAAAATGTAGGATTAAAAGTATCCCAATTTAAAAAAGAAAATAGTTGAGAACAGCGTAACATAAAGAAAACTGAGGAAATTATCTGATTTCATTTTTCATTGCCCCCCAAATGGATCCAGTGCATCAAAATGGCCTGAGTCTCAGCAATTCAGGAACTTTCCACATTATCCCATTTCGACCTGAGGACGATTCTACAAAATGTCTTCTAAATCATGACATGTTTCTATATCAGTGGTTCTCAAACCAGAAGCAAATATTTGAGTTAAAAATGTTCACTCTGAAAGAATATTCAAAGATTTGCGCCACATTTTCACGATATTTAAAAAATAGCAGACCTACAAGTTCATGAGCTTGTAGAGCTGCTATTTTTCAACAGCTAAAGCATAACACATAATGCTTAAAACACCAAAAGGGGTTCCTGCCCAAAAGGGCGGATAGGGGGGGGTGGGGTGACGATGGGTGATGGAGAAAGATGGAGAGAGCAAAAGAGAGAGCAGGACAAGAAATAAGAGAAAGAGAGAAAGATCTAGACAGAGGGTGCACATGAGAGAGATGCATACAGACAAATAGGCAACATTGAGAAAGAGCAGCATGCATGCATTCACTGAGACATGTTGATTAGTCACTGCAATTAAGAGATCAGGGAAGGGAAGATTGATGAGCAACTTTTACCTCGACAGCCTGCGGCAAAGCTGACGTTGGTGTTTTTTTGGCTGAATACACAGGTCCATACCACAGTACACCCCTCTCTATCTCTCTCTCTCTCTCTCTCTCTCTGACTCCACCCCTAGCCTCGGAAACCCAGACGTTTCTATTTCCAGGGAGAAAAAAAAAGTCTGGGTCCACTTCAATTTCCTGCCGGGAGCTGCCTATGCCATAGCATATGAGTTCCAGGCTACTCCACCCCAGACTTTACAAATCATCCACATAGTTACCAGCAGTTATACCAACATTGTTGTCTTCGCAAGGCCGAACGCATGGCCGAGACTGTCTTGTACTCCTTTCCGCCCGTCCATCCGACTGTGTGCCCGTCTGTGAACATGCAGCTAATCTCGTTGGCTTGATCACAGCAACACTGCACACACTCTTAACTTAGAGAGTGCCACAAAGGCTACAAATGTCACTATTACTTCCTTACTTACTCCTGCAACCAACCATGTATTTCAAGGGGGAGTGGTTAACCAGCCTACGAAATGCTTTGACGTCGCTTTTTTAACATCGTCAAGAGTGGATCGAGCAAATCATACAATTGATTAATTGGGAGACCTAAAGGTCAGAGGTCCTTTGACGAATGACTGTGAGCTTCTGTTCGTGAGCGATTCCCACGACCCTCTACCATATTGCCGAATTTTGTGGAAAATTGACAACACAGTATACTGCCAAAACTGCGAAAAATGGTGACCCCTTCGGTCTTGACCCCTAATTATAGAAAGAGGATTACTTTCTAACCATGAATTGTCACCAAACTATAGGTACACATGATCTCAGAAGTGCAACAACTACAGCACACAACAGCGCATGCACTGACCGAGACCTTTCATCTATCCATGTGTGGTTACAAACTTGCTGCCTTAAATGAATTAAGACATGAATTAAGTCTTAACCATAGACTGTAAAAAATATGGACAAAGCGTTCCCCGGGTCTAACATGGACGTAAAATGAAGCCTGTTATTCCTGCACTGTAAGTCGCCATCTTTCTAGATCCGTTTGGGCCCAGCTGGCCATTGGCTGGCTCCGTTTGGGCCCAGCTGGCCATTGGCTGCCCAGACAACGAGGCGGGACTTCCCCCCTTCTTCTCCGTTGGTTTTTATTTTGACTCGAGTGGGTGGGGACTCCCGATCATAGACTGTAACGGTAGCCACGCCCCTCAGAACATACGCGACTTTATGGTCATTTATTTTATAAATGGGACCATAATTTTCCAAAAAGAATATTATGACATTAGAAATGAGACTTTAAACTAGTGACTGGAAGCAGAGAGTATTCATGACCATGTTTATTAAGGTAATACAGTCTAGGTGAAGTTGGGCCCAAATACATGGACTTCTATGGGGCTATGGGGTTTTTTTGGGTCCAGTGACAGCGCCACAACAGGCCATTATATGAACTTTCAGGAGTTTCAGGCTTCACAAAATATCTGTCTGACTGCCCCCCTGGTCTTAACCTAATTGAACCCCTATAGACTCTGTTTACCACTCATCAATTAGATTTATCACGTGTGATATAGTTACTAATGGTACTCACAATTACATTTTATACAAGGTTGGATGCTTGTACTCGATGACACACTGAAGGTGAGTTAACTACTCAGAATAAAATACATCTTGAATAGACCAGCTGGTTCTCAAAGTGGGCTCTGAGGAGCAACGACCCCCAACAAAATTAGTTAATTAATGTAGCATAAAAATCACTTTTTTTTTTACTTTGCCTATTTACTTTGCCTATTTCCAAAATAATCTTGAAATAATGTTAACAATGTGGAATGTTTGAAACATTTTAAACAACACAAATCTTTTTGCCACAAAATATTTTCAGATGTGGGATCTGTGGCAACATAGACCCAGTAGCCTATAGGACCTATATTATAATTGTTTGGGGGGTCCAGAAAAGGTTTAAGCATCACTGGGGAAATGTGGGGATAGTTCATCGGAAATAAATAAATTAAAAGGGGAGGGTCAAAAAGTGATCATGTATCCCGCCATTTGATAGGATCCTCATTTGCTCAGGATGTCACTGAAACTATGGCGGGGGCGCTATAAATAACAGCTCGTCCCGTAAGCGGACATTGTTGCACCAGGGGCGAACTCCAGGCATACCGGCGGCGGGGCAACGAGAGCTGGACACAACCCGAGGAGGAGCAGACAACATTCATCTTAAACTGCACACGTAAACTACGACTGTGACAAGATGTCTTTCAAAACGGGAACGCAGCAGTCTTCGTACAGAAAGATGTTTAGCGGGGAAACAAGACACCAAGTGAACAACCGCTCCACTTACTCCGGCCGCCAGTTCTCCAGTCCGATGCAGCGCTCCTCTTCCTCCTCGGCCCGGCCGTTCGGTGGGCTCTCCTCAGCACCGCAGAGCGCCTACGGCTACGCGGCCAGAAGCCAGCGGGTGCGGAGCAGCAGCGCCGCGGCCATGCCCCGGCTGTCCTCGGACAGCCCGCTGGACTTCTCCCTGTCCGACGCCATAAACACCGAGTTCAAAGCCAACCGCACCAACGAGAAGGCGCAGATGCAGTCCCTCAACGACCGCTTCGCCAGCTACATAGAGAAGGTCAGTGCCGCCGGTGCACGGTGGAAAAAGTACTGCAATGTGGAAATACTTAAATGGCCGGAATTCAAAACTGACTGAAAATATGCAAAAGTATTAGTATCAAAATGTACTTAAAGTGCCAAAAGTAAAACTAGGCTACTCATTGTGCTTCAAGTTTTCAAATGTATAAAAAACATTTGAAAATAGCAGATCTACAAGATCACAGTGCATTGCGAGCAGTAGATCGGCTATTTTCAAATGGAAATGTTTATAGGGCTGAACTTGTTAATGTAGTGATAATATTCAAAATCTACAAAAAGTAATAAACTAGTTCTATAACTGAAATTGTCAAATAAATGTAGTGGATTAAAAGTAGGCCTAAAATATTTGCCTCTGAAATGTAGTGGAGTATAGAAGGAAAAGTATACAGAAAACTTTACTCAAGTAAAGTACAAATACCTCAAACTTGTACATTGTATTGTACAGAGTATTGTACTTCACAGAGGCTTGCCTGGGTGTGGCCATTACTGAGGTGTACCATTAAGCGCAGCAGCACTGATTAGCTACACCTGGCCTACGGAGCACCTGCTCCATGGATTACCCCTCAGTAATGGCCGCGCCCAGGGCACCCCTCTGTGAATTCGTCTATAGCCGAAATGTAGCCTATACTGAGTTATATTTCCACCCACTGGGAAAAGGTGCGCTTCCTGGAGCAGCAGAACAAGCTGCTGCAGGCGGAGCTGGAGCAGCTGCGGGGCAAAGGGACGTCACGCATCGGAGACCTGTACGAGGAGGAGATGAGGGAGCTGCGGCGCCAGGTGGACCTGCTCACTAACGAGAAGGCCCGGGTGGAGGTGCACCGCGACAACCTCACCGATGACATCGATACTCTGAAGGACAAGTAGGATCTATCTATCTATCTATATACAGTATAAAATGCTGCATTTATATAGCGCCTTTATGCAAGGCGCTTTACATAGATTGTGCATTACATTCACCCATTCACACACCGATTGTAGCGGAAGCCATGCAAGGTATACACTTCGACATGTAGACAGGAGGAGCCGAGATTCGAACCGCTGACCCATGGATCATTGGACGACCTTCTCTACCTCCTGCTCCACCTCCTGAGCCACAGTCGCCCCTGTGATCAGTCCCTAGTGTAGGACTGATCAGCATTCTTCACATTAATTAGCCTACGCAGGTTTATCAAGCAAATGTGCAATTGTGCACCAAATGCACATTTTGCAGACTGTGCCAAATTTCATATGACAGCACCAGCTTTGTGGCTCACTGAAAACTGAAAAGCCCCCCCCAGGCAGCCAATTCAATTCAAAGGGCTTTATTGGCATGAGAAAACATACGAAGCAGCCATGCATTCACCCACCCACCCACCCACCCACCCACCCACTCAACCCTCTCCTGGTCCCTCTCTTTTCACTGAAGGTTTGCATATCTATGAATGCTGTTGAAGAGTGGAAAGGAAAAGCAGTCAAGAGTTGGAGAGAGGCCAGAGAATAGCAAGTGGGTCCTATGGGTGAAACTAGAATGTCAACAATCTCTCTCTCTTTCTCTCTCTCTCTCTCTCTCTCTCTCCCTCTCTCTCTCTCTGTGATAGGTTGCAGGAGGAAATAGGCTTGCGGGAGGAGGCAGAAGCCACCATGCAGAGCTTCAGACAGGTATGAGCACCTGACTGTGGAAAGCACAAATTTGTGTCTCCTACTAGTGTTGATTCCGTCAACTAAAACTATGACGAAAAATATTCGTTGACTATCTTTTTTTCACTCAGTAAAACTGAATAAAAACGAAATAAAAACTAAGCTA
Organism: Protomyctophum parallelum; assembly: GCF_964188405.1. Taxonomy (NCBI): domain Eukaryota; kingdom Metazoa; phylum Chordata; class Actinopteri; order Myctophiformes; family Myctophidae; genus Protomyctophum; species Protomyctophum parallelum. Next base: position 8,765,498 of record NC_139709.1, read on the forward strand.
TCGTGACTAAAACTATATGAAATGTTAGGGAGAGACTATAGTGGAGAAGACATCTAGTATAGAACTATTAAAGACAAGTCATTTTATGTTTGGTTGCATCTTGCATGCTGAAAATAGCAGATCTACAAGCTCACAATGCGTCGCAGTGCAACACGCTGTGAGCTTGTAGAACGGCTATTTTCAGCATGCAACCAACTCTAAAATCAGTCATTACGACACCATCAAGGCCTGCCAAAATACATTTTAGTCGTCTGAAATCTTCTGGTATTTAGTTGACTAAAACGAGACTGACAAAAACATTTCAGATGACTAAAATATGACTTAAACTAAATCAAAATTTGCTGTCAAAATCAACACAAAGCGTCCCCTTACCTCACAGCAAAAAATGTAAACAGAAACACGTGCACCATTATCACGATTAGTGACAATTAGTTAATGATAAGTTTCCTTCTTTCTTTCCTCTATTCCCCCCCATTTCTAATTATTGATTTCCTGCGTAAATTCTACTCCAGTGGTTTACAACTTTTGTCTCATGTACCCCTTGAGCTGTTTTGCCCTGCTTTATAGACCCCCCTAGCTGGTTTGGGTCCAGTGTTGAGCATGGATACCGTACTGTATATTGGTTTTGACATACAGTACGTGTGAGAACTCCTATAGTGGATCCTAGGGAGAGCACCGCCCCGGAACATCCAAACCCCCAGGAACGCGCCCAGGGGGCCGGGACGGTTCCAGCGAGCCACCCCACGCGTGTGTGTGTGTTAGGCTGCACAACAGTGACACCAACCAAACCAAACCAACCAAACTCTATTTTCGTGCTCGGACAGACCCAGACAGCCACCCAGCCAGCTAACCACCCAGCCAGCCACCCACAGACACACACAGCTACTTAATGAAGTGGTTGCACCACTTACAAAGCAACAACAACTAAGTAATGTAGCCAAGAAATGCATATCATGAAAAGCATATAACATTTGCAAACATCTTAAAACTGAATTGTCACCAGGAGCCACATTTTCAAACAAATTCCCTTTATCCAATTATGGGTCATCATGAGCTAGGGGGAGAGGAATGTGCTGTCCTGATGACACAACAGCAGCTTCTGACCCTGTAATCCAGCACAGCATTGTAACAGAGCTGTGGCCCTCGTCTGGCACAAAAGGCCAAGTTGTGACTGTTGGGTTAAATCGGCCCAGCAATAAGAGGAGATCATTTTTGCCCGACTGACTGCTCGCTCTGGCTACAAGTACAACAGTGTCGGCCCCGATGTGGTTATCAGAGCGAGATGACAAGCCACCATGTGATGTGTCTGTCTGTCTGTCTGTCTGTCTGTCTGTCTGTCTGGGGACTGCACAGTGAAATCCTCAGTGTTCATTTATCTGTGAAGTGGACTATTACACCCTCACATTTAACAGTATTTTACTGTGTGGGAGGCCCGCCACAGAGTCTGCACGTTCAGTTGTTTTATTATTATTATTTGTACACTTAAGAGTTGCCAATTATATCTTAAGTTGTTAAGTTTGTTCTCCTGATTTTTGTTGTTAAGCCAATTCCCTGAATGAATTCCCCAATCCCTACACACATTCTGTATAGTCATGTCACTGCCGCCCATTTTGGCTCCTCACAACGCATACCACCGCTGCGCTGACAGGCCGGTGCCCAGACCGCCCGAGTCTGTCTGTCTGTCTGTCTGTCTGACAGGCCGGTGCCCAGACCGCCGGAGTCTGTCTGTCTGTCTGTCTGTCTGACAGGCCGGTGCCCAGACCGCCGGAGTCGCTGGTGCAGCGTCAAAGACTGCCTTCCCGGCTTCCCTCCCACAAATACGGCCAATTGTGTTCATAATGACAGTTTAGCATTTTTAAATGACAGTGAATTATAAGCCTCCGCGCATTCAACGAACTACTGGAACAACTCCATAGTCGTAGAAATGAAAATCTGTGCTAAAGTTAGACCAGGTGTTCCCAAAACCTTCCCGCTTGAGACCCAAAAGACACATTTGGTGTCTTGCAACCAAAAGTATTAAAAATACATTATGAATGAATCGCATAGATGCTCAAAACGGCGCTTGCAGTAAGTACATCATTACCGTCCACCACTGGGGAACTGTGCTGAATAGCGCACTTTGTTTTTGTATTTAGAGCTGATACAGTACCTCAATTACCAGCCAGCCGATGCACTGACAAAGCACACCGTTGTGCCCGGGTGTGAGATTGCTACAGACAGGCTGTTTACACGCACGCACGCACGCACGCACGCACGCACACACACACACACACACACACACACACACACAGCTCATATGTTGCCAATCCCCCTTAATCGAATCACTCAGGGTGGAATGAAAGATGCTCAGTTGATGGAGAACACTTACAAAAAAAAAAAAAAAACACAAGAAAGACCCACAACAGTTGGTTTATATTGGATGCATGTGCTATGGGACCTTGCTGACCTGTGCGTGCGGGTGGTATGTATGGGAGTGCAGTTTAAAAAAAACAGAAAATCTGTGCCAGCAAGTGCATAATGCACATACTGTACATTACCTTCACATTAGATTAAAGTCACCCTATTGTCATGGCACAGGATGTGGACAATGCAGCCCTCGCTAGACTGGACCTGGAGAGGAAAGTTGACTCACTGCAGGAGGAAATCAACTTCCTCAAGAAGCTGCATGAAGAGGTGAGCGTATTTTGTGGTGCCTCAACCCATTAAACATGCCATGACATACAGACTGCAGAAAAATACATCTCAAGTCAGACTCGTATCAGGCGTTTCAGGCAGAGCATTCACATATAATAGACACAGCATACTTTAGTAACGCACACACACATAAAGAGAACTAAACTAGATAAAGAGTATATTGTAGTTGTTCCATCACAATATTATATTATGCAGTGTGGCCAAAATTCCTGCTCAGACACAGCCCTTCTCTTGAACCCAATTGCTGCAGTCAGGAAATCGTCTCGTCAACAATTATTTCAGTCGAAAATTTGCTGTATTGTTTAAAGACAGAGGTCCTTTACTCTGGAATACACACATACTTATTGTCAACTCCTCATCTTCACTTCAGCCTCATGAATCAAGCCTCTCCACTTGCTTCTACCATATAATGTAGCCTTATTCTGCATACACAGACGGACACGCATACACTTTCGCACACTCACACACAGACTCATGCACCCACACGTTCAACTGCACACAAGTGTATTTGTTTTTTGTCATACCTTATGTTTGATTACTTTGTCTAATTTACTATTTCTTTATTATCTTCGTGAGAACCATGCATCAACCATGTATAAGCCCTTTATGGGTTTCTTTTCTCACCTGCACTTATTTTTCTCTTTTAATAAGTTTACCTTTTTGTACCGTTTTTTCTTTATTGTGCGAATAAATAAAACTAAAGGGCACAGTCGTGTGACAACGTATCAATGCCCTGTTGCCCCCTGCAGGAGCTGCTGGACCTGCAGAGTCAGATCCAGGAGCAGCTGCATGTGCAGGTGGACATGGACGTGGCCAAGCCTGACCTGACCGCAGCTCTGAGGGACGTCCGGCAGCAGTACGAGAGCCTGGCCTCCAAGAACATCCAGGAGTCTGAGGAATGGTACAAGTCCAAGGTATAGAGAGCATGCACATGCATGGTTTTCCCATCAGGACACGCCCCCCCCTCTAGACTGAGTGGCAAAACATTGAGCAGCATGGAGTGTTGGGAGTTTGGAAGCGCTCGTGGGAAATCACTCAACCACCTGTTTCTAAATGTCACATAATGCAGGAGGCAGCAAAATGTTGTGTTATTGAAAACAAGCACTTCCAAACTCTGACACTTAATAATCAAATGCAGGGCATTTCTTGACAGAAAGTAGCTCATAACGTTTCTATGGTGGATTTTTATGGAAAGTTTTCCCGCATAACTTCCAGGTACGATGATGTCACACGCATACCTTCTATAGAAAGCTGAGAGAATTAAGTTGTGCAGTGATTATTTCCGGGGCCCGCCTTCAGCGTGATGGTATACTTGAAATTTTAATCTATCTGGCGCTCCATTCAACATCTGAGTCATGACTGGTTTAACCCATTTTTAGAAGAAATTGTTTTTGTCGACGTCAGGCCTAAATGGTTTAAGGTACATCTCTCTCTCCCCCCTCTTCTCCCACTCTTTTTCCCCTCCTGTCCTCTGCTTTGATTGCCAGTTTTCTGATCTCACTGAAACTGCTGCCCGTAATAATGAAGCTTTGAGATTGGCCAAACAGGACGCCAGTGAATATAGACGCCAGCTGCAGTCACTTACATGTGAGGTGGATGCCCTCAAAGGAACTGTGAGTATACTGAGATATACACTTGCATTGCACGATAATATTAATTTGCAACATCAGCTGCAAGAAGAGGGTGCCATGTAGCCAGCTAGTAGCTACCTACATGGCTACCTACATAGCTACAGTATATTTGGTTAAATGCTAGAAAGAGCATATTCGCCCATTATCCGTCTTGGCTCTTGTTAATGTTTCCTTAAGACCCTGAAACATTAACTGTTCAATCGCTTCAAGTTATTTAGGTTAGGATACCAACATCAGCTCATTGCCTGAAATTTAAAACTGCATACTTTTGACCAAACATTTGTGTTTGATTGCTGATGGCTGGTGGTGTTCTGTCCCTCCCCCCCATCAAACAAAAATGTTTGGTCAAACCATGTGACTCCCATTGGAAAAGCATTGTGGTGGCCTAAAAAAATGATTGTTTGATGGTGTTTTATAATGAGGCCTTAGTATTTTCCAGTATGAGAACAAGCCAACCAAGACTAAATATACTGACGATTTCGTCAACAAATAAAAATGTTAGGAAGGGTCGAAGGGACTAGTGGAGAAGAGATCCAGTATGAGCAATTTTACACTTGGTTGCATGCTGAAAAATCAGCCATTATGACGGCATCAAGGCCCGCCAAAATACATTTTAGTCGACTAAATCAACTGTAGATTTAGTCGACTAAAATCCTATTATATTTAGTTGACTAAAACTAGACTAACACAAAGACACTCCAGGTGACTAAAATGTGACTAAAACTAAATGAAAACTATTCAAGAGACTATGACTAAAACTAAAATCAAATTTTGCTGCCAATAGCAACACTGCACTGTCCAAAAAGAGTTGGGGGATGGGGGAGTGGGTGGGAGAGGATGAGCAATCTAACTGTATCTGTACATGTCTGTATTGTCTATTGTGCACTGTCTATCTGTGTAACTGCACTGTACTGTATGTAATGTTTTTCCCTGTATACGGGACCCCCTCTAAAATGAGATGCTGCATCACAAGGGGCTATCCTTTCAATAAATTCTGACCAAATTCTGAACACATCTGTGCAGAATTAATTTGCACCACTTTGTATCACTCGCTCCCCTCCCTGGCTGTCGTCCCAGAATGAGTCCTTGGAGCGCCAGCTGAGGGAGGTGGAGGAGAACTTCTCCATGGATACCAATGGTTACCAAGACAGCATCGTCCGCCTGGAGGAGGACATCGGCCACATGAAGGGCGAGATGACTCGTCACCTCCGGGAGTATCAAGACCTCCTGAATGTCAAGATGGCCCTGGACATCGAGATCGCCACGTACAGGAAACTGCTGGAAGGAGAGGAGAGCAGGTGGGAGAGTGGGATTGTGTTTTGCTTCTGTCAGACCAAACATCTAAAAATATATATACTGTATATTCTGGGATTTCCTAAAAAAACAAAACAAAAACCTTTTAAAGATTGATCATCAGGCTTTAATTGAGTCTTGAGAGTTGAGCAACTTGATCTCTTTAAAATATAACGGAAGGTTTTACAAGTAAAATCAATATGATTGAAAATAGCACTGGCAAAGTGGATCCATCATGTCTGAAAACCACTACCCTGAGACTAAATGGCAGAGTGGTGTTCATACTTCATTGAATTAAGCTAATATGCAGCAATAAACCACTTAAACCCAATTATTGAACAGAGTCCCCCCCCAGGGGTCTTTACTAGGCCTGGTAGGCCACCTCCTTTTTCTGTCTAGTGTCTATTGTACACCAGGATCTCTTCTGCAAAGATAGACCATCTACAAGCTCACAGAGTGTCGTATCGCGACACATTATTGAATGCTTTGACGTGAGCTTCCACTGTTATTTTCACCGAATGTTTGAATACCGGTATGTGGTTATGTGAACACTGTGGTTCATGTGGTTAAATAGTTTAGTAGTCCACTTCATTCATTAATATCCTCTTGCATTTGCAGAATCTCCACCCCGTTGCCAAATTTCTCTGCTCTAAACCTGAGAGGTAGGCTTGGCTTCCACTTTACTTGTCTTGAGAAGATTAATTTGTGGTGTGGAATCATGTCTATTGTCACTTAATAATACATCCTGTCCCATTATATGACCACAGAAGCCATGGTTGATTCCAAAGCTCAAGTTGAAAGCACATCATTCAAGAGGGTCCATATCAAGACAATTGAAACCAGGGATGGTCAGGTAGAATCATACTGAAGCATCTCTCAGTCAATTTAGTCATTTTGAATTTTCCGATGGTCAATTTAAACGCCAGAAACACACGACTGCTCATCACACTAACTCTTGTCTCCTCGTCCTTCGCCAGGTGACCAATGAGTTTAACCTGGACCATGATGATGACGATTTGGAGTAATCTCCCCATCTTAGATGACAAATGTCCATTCTCTGCAGTAATGGACAAATGCATTTCCCTGATTCTACAAGCAAGCGAGCAAACCAACCAACCAACCAACCAACCAACTATAGTACAAATGCTTCTAAAAGTGCCTTTATATGTGAATATCCAGTATGCTCCTTAGTTGAGACGGGAAAAAAAAATAGTATTGTCGTTTGTTTACATGTGTTTAGACAGCTTTTACATTAGAATAATATCATTTAATAGAAATACTTTTTGAGGTCCACTGTCCACAAAATGTCACAAACACAAAAAAGTATTTTTGAACAGTACAATCCAATGCGCACGCTTCCAGGCATTATGTATGCCAACAGATATGACAGTCACGTGTAAGCAGCAATAAACCATTTAGACAGTAATTCATGATTCTGGGTGCTTCTGGTTTGAAACGGCTTCACAATGAAGTGGCATCATTAAAATGGTACATTTCCTTCGGGGCTTGGGACATTTTCACATTGGTGATAATAAATAATATTGGGCCCTATCGTGGCAATTCATATGTGGCCTCCGCCACATACGTTCAGTTCAAGTCACAGGAAAATAACAATGATGCACAGTCACTTGAGAAACATACTTTTGAGTGAACTTTGTAGAAGGTTATCTGGTAATAGGTCAAAAAAAGAAAACTATAAATCTGAAGTTGAGTAGTTGTTTTGTATTTATTTTATTCCTCTGTAATATGGATCTCCCTGGGTCTGAAATAAAGCATTGATTGATATTCCAGTGGTTTCTCAAAGTGGGCTCCGGGGACCCCCAGGGGTCCTTGCGGGTATTCCAACATTTGTTAAAATAGCATCAGAATCAATTTAACCACTTTATACATTGCCTATTTGAAAATGGCTGATCTGCAAGCTCACAGATCTACAAGCTCACAGCTTGTAGATCTGCCAAGGAACAATTTGGAATATGTTTTAAACAGTTTAACAACACGATGGGGTCACATCATATTTTCAGAGGGGGGTCTGTGGCCAAATAAATATTATGTTGTGTCCATTATTTTTGGTCATACAGTAGGCCTACTATAGGCTGCTGTTCAAGCAGATCTGGATAACATTGTAACATAATGGAATAGCCTACCTGTGAGTTTTATAATTATTAATTAGATGTAAATAACTAATATTTGCAAATAAAGGTTGTCTTTCATATGAAAAGCTCATAATACTAAAGCAGGCTAATGGCTTGTTTGTTCTGATAGTAGTATTAATAGTGGAGGTTTCGCTCTTGCACTTTCTAGGTGTGACTGCCATCTGCTGGTTGTTGAATGCATTAATTAGGTTGCGTCTATTTCACCAAAAAGCTACTATGGCTGCTATGATTTTGAGCTTTAATTTAATAAATTCACACTAGTCCGTAGTCATGCATATATACGGAGATAATTAATGCATAGCCAGAATATAGGGTAGCCCTATCAGACACATTTAGAAAACGCAGAATTAACAGAAACAACTCAACTGCAGGCTTAAAGTATTTTTTAATTGGGTGCTTGCTTTTTCCTGTTCATTTCTAATAATCCTGGATACTTGCCAGGTAATTAGCGGGCTTGTTTTCTTCTGCCCCGACGAGAGAGATCAATCAGTTTGCCATGATGAGGACAACTTTCTGCTCAGTGTCGTGACGTGCCCGGGGGGGGGGTGAAAGCATGATGATTCAACTCAAACCGAAGATGTTTATTTGGCTTCCTAAAACGCGCGGGTTGCCTGACTACTAACTAACAATTTCATTGATTTATTTTAATCAAAAATGAAGACACGAATTAGGATATCAAAGCAGTGTGTTTTTATGATTTACACTGTGTAGCCAACCGCGTGTTTGTTTATTTCTCTGTGTGCTCAGCTGAGTCCGGCCACAGTTCTAGTTGAGGAAACAAAGTGACTTTGTTGTTTGTAGTAGTAGTAGTAGTAGGCTACAGTTCGGGTTAAAATGAAATATTGGCTGCCTTTTAACCAAACTATACTGAGTAGGTAGGCGTCCACCACCACCACCTCCTCCTCGGTAATAAATGGGCTCTGTGACATCTGCGTTGACCAGAACAAGGGCGTTGGTGAAAGTGGGTTCAGAACCGGACAGGCAGCAGCAGCAGCAGCAGCAGCCCCAGCATGTTGACTCGGACTCGGAGCCGGTCGGGAACACAAGCGGGGCTGGCTTGGACGTGGTGTCGCCCCAGCCTGGCCCAGGTGGGTCTTCACAGCGGGGGCCCAGGAACACAAGCGGGGCTGGCCGCGTGGACGTGGTGTCGCCCCAGCCTGGCCTAGGGGGTGGAGGATCGCACAACAGCAGACCGTCGTCCCTGCTCTCCGAGGCGCTGCCACCGGTACCAGATTCGGACTGTGATGATGATGAAGGGTCCAAGAAGCAAACTCCACACAGAGAGCCTTCTGAGGGTGCTGCACAGAACGGTGAGTCCACTTTACTCGGTCCAACTGTTGTTTAATTTAAAGGTAGGGCAAGTGATGGTTAAAAAAAGTGATAAAAAGCTCTTTGTGATAACTGTACTCATTGCTGTGTTTGTCAGTAACACTAACAGGATGTCTCTCCAGCTTCTTATTAAACAGAACATGCATTTTCTAGATAAAGAACTCAGGTCAAGTCAGGATAGGCCTAGTACAGATTAAACAAGTGGAATTATAAGTGATGACAAACGGGAACAATATATAGCCCAAAAAGCTGATAATTAACTGGCTACTTTCTCCTGATTGACTGAAATATTGTCACCTAGTGTGTACCTGAAAATTTATTTTCTGTTTATTAAAGAGCTAGTGGAGACTAGCAAAGTAGCAATGCTTACTATCAGAATATAGTGATTTAACCTTTTTAACAATTTACCAAAACATATCACTTACCCTACCTTTAAGTTATGATGAGTGTGTGTCAATGGCAAAGGTACCTAGAGGCTACCACGATGACATTGATAAGATAACTTTTCTTTGCATGTTTCACGTACAGTTGTAAGCTACCTGCCTACTACAGTAGCATTCCCACTGTAACCGAAATTAAAACTACAGGCTACATATTTAGAATAGATTACATTATATTTTGTGTCACTGCACAGAGTATAAAAAAAATACGACAGACAATCTTATGAAGAGTGGTGTCTAGCCAGAAGTGCAATACAGTAAGTAATGCAGTAATGAGAGAATACATACAGAATATATAATATATAATAAATAAGTTGGAAAGAACAAAGTATAATATAAACCAGTAAGATGCCTGAGGGCGAGCGAGGTCGCGTGCACGCATCTGCCTGGGTGACAGCAGACTGCTGGGCGAGTGCTGGCTCTTTGGAATGAATGGGGCGTCAGATCAACATATCCGTCTGGGTGACAGCAGACTGCTTGGCGAGCTTTGGCGCTTTGGCATGGGGGGGGGGGGGGGGTCAGATCAACATATGGAATGAATTCTGTACTGGCCATATATGGAGCGTGTCTTGAGTGAACAGGGTTTGATGTGGTCGGATCAACGTTCGTCTACAGTTTAAATGGACATGTATCAATCAAAAGGGAGACATCGAAGAGGAAGGATGGATGGGGGGAAGGATCAACATAATGGAATGTTAGAACAGGTCAGCTCCATATATGGAGATCTAAGGGTTTGAGGTGAGATGTAGAGTTGCTGGACAATATATATATTTTTTTAAGATATTTTTTTGCGGCTTACGCCTTTTATTGATGTTTTGAAGGGACAGACAGTAGGCTGACAGGAAACGGGAGAGAGATGGGGGGATGACATGCAGTAAAGGCCGTGTCGGGTCCGGGAGTCGAACCCGCGGCACACTGCGACTGGATTACCAGTCCGGTGCCCAGACCGTTACGCTACGGCCTGGGCCGTTGCTGGACAATATTGATGACATCAGGGATCTCCATAATGGGCTTAATATTGATGACATCACTATTCACTTGATGTCACGAGGCATGAGGCATGACTGACTGACTGACGGGAAATGCACAATTTCATAGTTGACTGCGACCTGTGGTCGCAATAAGGGATATGAGAAGAACAATCTGTGCAGTGCAAGCAATGCATGATGAAGATAAATATATGCATATATATATATATATATATATATTATATACACAGATTACACACCCACCCATGTCCTAACATGCTAATGTTCAAGCATGCGAGTTCAGATGGGTAGGGTAATGGATATAAACTGACAACCTATAAATTGACAAAACCAGAGTTGCAAATTGTGCCTAGGTCGGTCCCAAGACCCCACCTTGAGAACCTACCTACTGTCCACTACACACTCCCAATTTGCCCCAATACATTACATTATGCAATATCTCAACCACTAACTAACTAACTACAGTATTCAACAAGGAAGTATGTAAGGAAGATGTATAGCCTGCCCTGCACCAACATGAAACGACCAATAATATCAATACAACAATACATTTATGTAAAAATTGTTTGCTATTACAAAATGTAATTTTGTACTTTTGGATATTTAGTATTTTCAATTTGTAAGTACAGATTTGACAGAGAGAGCAACTCAGTATTATATTGGACCTGCAGGACTATATACTTTTGAAGTATACAGAGTACTGGTCTTTTCTCTCTTGATTGCCTCTCCCCCACTTCTTTGGACCTGTCTGTGTGTGTGTGTGTCCCCTGCAAGTTACCCTGGTGGCTTGTCCCTTATGCTCACCCCCCTCGGACATAGCAACAAATGTTGGAAATATTATGACGCAATTTGTAACATTTTTAACCCATTCTGACCTGAGATCAGATTCATAACGAGGTTTCCGCCGGACACACACTGGTCTGATGAACCCATTCTGACCTGAGATCAGATTCTAAAAATGTCAGTCGTTCTTCGATTTTTTTCAAAAATAGCAGACCTACAAGCTCGTATCGCGCCACTCGGTGGCGCGATATGAGCATGTAGATGTAGATCTGCTATTTTTAAATAGATAAAGCATAACATGATGCCGACACCAAAATGGGTGCCCGTTCAGAATGGGTTAACGGCACAAATCGTGTATTGGGAGGGGGGGGGGGGGGTCCCTGCTGGCACAGTGTCTTTTGTCCCGTATGCTCACCTCTCTTCCTCACCAGCGGCTTGTTCCAACTCCCAGCATATACTGTACAGAGGATAGCAGGCTGAAAATATCATCCCTACTGTGCCGTGTTTCCATGCGTGGCCGAGGGACTGTTGTGTTTCCCTCCCCATTTTCCCTCACTGTATATAGTATCTTTTCCCTTTTTTGCTTCCCATATGATGAATTCCTGTTCTGTTCTTTACCTACAGAGAAATGTCTATTTGTATGTCTCTAAATGTTTGTATGTCTTTAAATGTTTTGATGAATTGAACAATGTGGACCCTGTTGTAAACAAGTGTAATGCTTAATTGGGTCGTCCACTCACAGTTGACAGTCTTTGTATTGAGTTTGTGCTTAAAATGTACTGTAAATTCTACAAACTGTTAATAAAGATTTCAATCAATCAAAAACCCCGCCAAGCGCTGAGGTGCACCTGCACTGAGGAGCTTCCTCCCTGTGCTCTCACCTGCTTCCTCTAACCCATTTTGGGCGGGAACCCCTTTTGGTGTTTTAAACATTGTTATAATTTCTACAAGCTACGAGGTCTGTAGGTCTGCTATTTTTGAAAAATCGTAAAAATGTGGCGCAAATCTTTGAATATATATTCTTTCAAAGTGAATGTTTTTAAATCAGGTCTAAATGGGCTAAACACACTGGTTCTCAACCTGTGGGTCGGGACCGCGACGGCTCCAGGAAATTGTGACTGGGGGTGCTATGGGGGGTATGCTATTTAGAGGGGGGGGGGGGGGGGGGGTAATCGAATCTTGGATTACATAGAAGTCAGTCAATTGGGCCCCCCCTTGCCCCCCCTGCCCTGGGGCCTGGGCCCTGGGGGTCTCCAGTCTCTCCACATGATGTTATTCTTTGGGGTGGGGGGTCCCAGAGGTCCCACAAACTATACTATAACAGCGGGTCAAACATTGGGGGTCCTTGAAATGAAAAAGTTTGAGAACCAAGTGCTGCTCTAAAGGAGGCACATGCGCCTAAATCTTGGTTAGACTGGTCTGCAGTCCAGTGAACAGGTCTGACACTATGTTCATGGGTGTTTAGACTGGTCTGCAGTCCAGTGAACAGGTCTGACACTATGTTCATGGGTGTTTAGACTGGTCTGCAGTCCAGTGCACAGGTCTGACACTATGTTCATGGGTGTTTAGACTGGTCTGCAGTCCAGTGCACAAGTCTGACACTATGTTCATGGGTGTTCAGAATTAGCCTAAAAAACACTGTTGGTTGTCTTAACCCGTAAAAACCGGGAAAGCATCTGTGTCATTTTAGATTGTAGCTGTTGCTACAGCCTTATGTATCTTCATGTTTCAACTTTTAATATCATTTCGTAAATCAATGCCCGGCCTACTTCCATCATACATGAGTGTCGCAGTACCTACAAGCAACGCCTCGCCGCTGCGAGATTGTAGATATATTTTCACAATTTTAAAATGTTTTAAAAATTATGATAAAAAGGTTTGGAAATACAGTAGAAGGTTTCCAGTTTCCACCCGACAACAAAGATATAGCAACTTAAGTTTTGTAGAAAACTGTTACGATTTAAAAGTTATTTTTTAAATTGGCCTCAGGTCAAAGTCGTAAGTTCTTTCACACACGTTACCGCAGTGAAATTTGTTCTCCGCATTTGACCCATCTCTTGGAGCGGTGAGCAGCAGCCAAGGAGCGGTGAGCTACAGCTGTGCCGCGCTCGGAAATCATTTGATTAGTAGATTTGACCCCCCAATCCAACCCATTGATGCTGAGTGTCAAGCAGGGAGGCATTGGGTCCCATTTTTACAGTCTTTGGTATGACCCGGCCGGGGATCGAACCCCGACCTCCCAGTTTCAGGGCGGACACTCTAACCACAAGGCCACTGAGCTGGTCTCAATCGGTTAAAGCTATAGGCATGTAACGATATATCGTATATCGATATTAATCCAGACGATTTCTTTTTTCTTTATTCTTTTTAGGGGGGCTAGTGTGTGATGTGAAATGTGCTTTTGGAGAGAAATTATAGTCACTTTCAGTAGTAGAGCACTGTAGAGGGGAGCTGTGTGTGTCTGTGACTGTAGAGGGGAGCTGTCTGTGACTGTAGAGGGGAGCTGTGTGTGTCTGTGACTGTAGAGGGGAGCTGTGTGTGTCTGTGACTGTAGAGGGGAGCTGTGTGTGTCTGTGCACAGGTGATGATGGTCGTTGATGCTCATCAAGGAAGGCAAATATGTTTCTGCACTGTCAAAAGTAATGCTACTTATTTTGCAATGTAGTTAAATAAAAAATGTCAGGGGGGGAGATAAATTATATAAAATTAAAAAAAACTGTATATATTTTTTAATATCGTGACAAATCGTATCGTGAACCTCATATCGTGATAGTTAAAGGCCCAATTTCACTTTGGTAGAGGTTTGGGCTGTTTGGGCTTTGGGCCGCAGAACACTTTGTCCGATCTCTCTTGATCTCTCCATCCTGCCTCAAACACCCAAGTTACCCTGGTGGGGACTGGGCTGTCCCTTCTGCTCACCCCTCTCCCACCCCACCGGCTCGTTCCAACTCCCAGCATACTGTACGCGTCACAGGCTGAAAATATCATCCCTACTGTGCGTTTCCATGGCCGAGGGACTGTTGTGTTTCCTCCCCGCTCCTCGCTGACGTGCACCTGCACTGAGGAGTTTCCTCCCTGTGCTCTCACCAGTTTCCTCTAAAGACACTGGTTCTCAAAGTGGGGTCCTTGAAATGAAAAGGTTTGAGAACCCCTGCTCTAAGAAGACACTTAATACACCCTAATCCCTGCCTCCCTGCTTGGCACTCAGCATCGAGGGTTGGATTGGGGGGATCAGTCCCTGCTTGGCACTCAGCATCAAGGGTTGGAGTGGGGGGTCAGTCCCTGCTTGGCACTCAGCATCAAGGGTTGGATTGGGGGGTCAGTCCCTGCTTGGCACTCAGCATCAAGGGTTGGATTGGGGGGGTCAGTCCCTGCTTGGCACTCAGCATGAAGGTTTGGATTGGGGGGTCAGTCCCTGCTTGGCACTCAGCATCAAGGGTTGGATTGGGGGGATCAGTCCCTGCTTGGCACTCAGCATCGAGGGTTGGATTGGGGGGTCAGTCCCTGCTTGGCACTCAGCATCGAGGGTTGGATTGGGGGGATCAGTCCCTGCTTGGCACTCAGCATCAAGGGTTGGATTGGGGGGTCAGTCCCTGCTTGGCACTCAGCATCAAGGGTTGGATTGGGGGGTCAGTCCCTGCTTGGCACTCAGCATCAAGGGTTGGATTGGGGGGGTCAGTCCCTGCTTGGCACTCAGCATGAAGGTTTGGATTGGGGGGTCAGTCCCTGCTTGGCACTCAGCATCAAGGGTTGGATTGGGGGGTCAGTCCCTGCTTTGCACTCAGCATCAAGGGTTGGATTGGGGGGTCAGTCCCTGCTTTGCACTCAGCATCAAGGGTTGGATTGGGGGGTCAGTCCCTGCTTGGCACTCAGCATCAACGTTTGGATTGGGGGGGTCAGTCCCTGCTTGGCACTCAGCATCAAGCGTTGGATTGGCACTCAGCATCAAGGCGAGACAATACATTCTGAACAGAACCAGTATCTTTTACTATACAGTACTTTTCTAACAGACAGAAGGCAATTGACTATTTTACTTTTGGAAAATGATATTAAAGAAACTGTTAACTGTGTATAGTCACTTTAAAAGCGTAATGTTGTTTACCCGGACACCTCTGGTTGGCAGGTATCAATACACTTTTAGACCGACATGTTTATGCCAGCGTGGGTGTTTACATTTATATCGTGATCGCCTCATGTCGTCATGGGCCGCTATGCTCGATAACAGGCTTGATAAGCCCAAAGCTTATTGATAACGGGTACTTAATAAGCAGGGCTGCACACAACTTTTTTGGTCTAGTACTCAGAGGAGCACCTGGAGGAGTTACTTGGTGCTCCTAAAATGCGGCGACCCATCTCGCCGGATGGATAAAAGAGGGATGCATGAATAACTTATAGCAAAACGATATTTATTGGATAAGTGGGGACTGGGGAGTCAATGGAGAGTATTGCAACTCTAGATTCATCCCATTATAAAAAGAAATCTAGAGTTGCAAATTGCAGCTATAGGTCCATGTGTATTCCAGCCCTATATGCATATTCTAATACAAACTTCTTAATACTTCCTAAGGATAATATGAGCATCAAAGCAATATTTAGATACTTTTTTATTTTATTTATTTAAATAGTCGATCTACTAGCTCACAACGCGCTGCGGTGGCGACACGTTGTGAGCTTGCAGATCAGACATTTATTTAACATACGACACGTCGTACGGCGGAGCATATGTCAGGCTTCCCGTTTGTTTTTAGCCGAGGCGATGTACACAGTCAACACAGAGTCAGACAAACATGGCTCCTCGGTGCAAAATAAATAATGTACACTACGCGACTTTATGATAAAAGCTGGGTGACTGAAATTCTTTGTCCCTGTATGGTGCAGTTTTTATCGGCCAGATTGGGATGCTCACGACATATTTTGCATCACCGACATCATCCAACCACTTTTCCGCAAACACACGTTTTCTGTACGGTTCAGGTGGTGGTTCCGTTTGGCGTCTCTTTGGAGGTGGTGGTGCTGGAACACCAAAATAGTTACTTAATGGCGCTTGCTTCTTGGACATTTTGACGAGAGTTTGGCTGTAATACTGTAAGAATTATGTGTCGGGTAACTTTTTCTCCTAGTAAACTTTTCTCCTCCCAGTAGCAAGCAGCATGGGTGCATGGATTTGGAATCCTCCCTCGTTTGAGTAAGGACACGCTGTGATTGGCCACAATGGCCAGTGCACTCTCGCAAGACGTGCTGTGATTGGCCAGTAGCCACTTTGAGTGGCAGTCGGTGGGAAATGCTCTCGCCACAGAATGTACTGGCCATAATTATCATTCTGGGCGGCCCTAGCTGTTGGTACGCAGAAGCGCTTCTCTGCGCTTGATTGACAGCGCATTTTTTATTTAGCTCGAACCCTAATCAAGAGTTGGGGCGTTAGATCAACTACAAATGATTCCTGAGCGCGGTACGGCTGCAGCTCACCGGTCCAAGAGATGGGTCAAATGCGACATGAACAAATCTTGCATACAGCAGCAATGTATGTGACAAATAGTAGGACTTTAACCTTTGAATAATAATAAATTAACTGCTTTGAATAAAGGTTACGTAGAGCATTCGATGCAAGTTCTCACAACTCACGTTTAAGGCCATCAACATTTCCGTTGATGACTTTGATGCTTTTGCAGTTTAACTCAACACTGAAGACCAAGGATGGCTGTGCGTTATTTCTGTCTTTGAAAGATAGTTCCGCTCCCACATATTTTTTCTCCAGGTTGTTGGGTGTGAGAGGATCACATTGACATAATACTTAAGTTAATAGCAGTGCCTGTTTTGTCAGCACATCTCCCCTCGGGTTAGTGACACAGGGCCAACATTACCCTTTTAAAAGGTGTCCCTAGGTTCTAATTAGCAGGGGAGAAGGCAGACTCCCTAGCTCCCTGTCTGCCTCAATACCTGTGGCTGTCACTGTGGTAACAATGGTACAAGGTCTGTCCACGCTCATCTCCTTCCACAGCCCTTGCTGTTTGAGGGGGAAACCGCTCTAATGAGCTTGTTTTTCTCTTTGATTGCGTAGGTGTTCTCTTGATAGTAA
This sequence comes from Protomyctophum parallelum, assembly GCF_964188405.1. Classification (NCBI taxonomy): domain Eukaryota; kingdom Metazoa; phylum Chordata; class Actinopteri; order Myctophiformes; family Myctophidae; genus Protomyctophum; species Protomyctophum parallelum. The sequence goes on from NC_139709.1 coordinate 8,782,886, forward strand.
TGCACTTCTGGGACAGATACCCAAAGTGTCCTGAGGCTGATGTTCTTTTGAGATTAATTAGAGAATCATGAAATCTGCCATGGTATCAAATATCCATCCATTAGTGTCCATAAAGAGAGTTTAGGCTGGTGGTTTGTTGCCACAAGTTTGGCATAGCTGAACGTCGATACATTCAAGTCTAGCAGAGATAAACAACGGAGCTAGTTAAACTTATGGTTGTAATGGAGGAGCGCTTATGATTTGTCTTGCAGCTTGTAGTTCTGCTAATTTTCTTTTTAATCGTGAAAATGTTCTTTCAGAGCAAATATGTTTAACTCAAATCTTTGCTTGCAGGGGGTCACTGGAACAACATATTTTCAGATGGGGGTCGGCGGCCAATTACGTATAATTTTTGGGGTCCTTGACATGAAATATTGAGAACTACTGATGCAGAAACATGAGGTTTTTCAGAAAAAAAAAGATGATTTAGAAGATGGGTGGTAATGGTGGTTCTGCCACCTGGGTCTGTCTGTCTGCACTTTGTTTTCATCAGCTTCCGACATGCGCGTGGCGTTGATATAATGTGCCTCTGAGAGTCTGTCATTCCCAGTGAATTTATTGCCATCTGGCTGTGTTTGTTTTCCCTCAGAGAGGGATTATAGAGGTTTGTCTGTCCTAAACTGCTCATGGTGCGTTGCTGGCAGATTGCAATCATTGACCTTAATAAGTCAATAGGGGAGGCAATATTTGCTTGTTTTCTCCATAATGCTGTAATTTTGTACGACCGGCACGCCCTTAGGGCACAGTTGCATCGTCCACACACATGCAGACACATTGTGGTTCTATCATGTGGTTCTATCATGGTTCCCCTACAATAGTTGTACTGGCACAAAAGATTTCACTTCGGACACATTTAAATCCTCTGCTGTAGGAGGCCACGGGCAATTCATACCGGGAGATTCACTTACAGTAAGTGTCTTTAATATCAGTGTCCTTTTGTGCTCTGTAGTTTGCTGTCCTGAAGTACTATCTGTGTGTTCATTGTCACTTTCAGCTTGGTTTAAATTTAAAAGGAACTAGAAAAAGTGGCACAGCTCTCCACCAGGAGTGTGTGTGTGTGTGTGTGTGTGTGTGTGTGTGTGTGTGTGTGTGTGTGTGTGTGTGTGTGTGTGTGTGTGTGTGTGTGTGTGTGTGTGTGTGTGTGTGTGTGTGTGTGTGTGTGTGTGTGTGTGTGTGTGTGTGTGTGTGTGTGTGTGTGTGTGTGTGTGTGTGTGTGTGTGTGTGTGTGTGTGTGTGTGTGTGTGTTGTAGCGCCACCATGAGGCTGATTTGAATTTTATTTGATTATGCATGCACACCGCAATCGGACGCTGCGTTGAGGAGTTGTGGCGATTTCTACAAAGCGGGCTACTCCTGAAAAGTTTAGAAGCCAATTGTAGCCAATGAGGGTGGATTATGATAAATCAAACAAACCCGTCTTGAGCACATGACTATGGAGAGCATGTGTACCGATTTGCGTGAAATTTGGCTAAAATCGGTAATAATAATATTAGTAATATTAGAAAATGTGTTTTACATATGTTGGCCTCCTGGTGGCGCTACAAAGAGCAGCTGTGAAAATTTCCAGGCAAAGGTTTTTCCTTGGCCTCTAGGGAGTTGGCATACAAGTTATCCACAGATCCGTGCAGTTAGAGGTAAATACACTTTTCAGCCAGTTATAGTGCCACCATGAGGCTGAGTTGAAAATGTTCACGTGGCATTTCTTCCTCGGCCTAGTGGGAATGTGCGTGCACAATTTCTGGGGAGTCACATGATGTGTTCATGATTTGCAGCATTTTGTTTGAAACTGAGCACTCCTACGAACTTTGGAAGCCAATCTTAGCCAATCAGGATGGAGTCTGATAAATCTGAAAGACCCGTTTTGTTGAATGGCTCTAGAGAGACTGTGTACCAATTTGCGTGATGTTTGGACAAAATCTGTAGGTGTACTGTCCAGAAACTTGTTTTGCACAAAGCGGCCTCCTGGTGGCGCTATAACAGGCCGTTCTGGAAATCTTGGGGCAGAGGTTCATCGTTGTGTGTGCAAAATTTGGCATCGACTGGGTTAACGGTGCCGGAGATTAGCTGTTCACAGACGGACGGACACACACGGACGGCCGGAGTACAAAACATACTCTCTCCCCATGCCTTCGGCCTGGTGGAGACAATTAGCCTACATGTCGGAGTGCATTAAACCGTGTCACAGTTCAGTGAAGGTTGATGCCGTCATTAACAACTCGCCTGCATGTGTTCTACCTGTCAGAACGATTGTTTTATTCTATCTATCCATCCATCTATTTTCAACCAGTGGTCCTTGGGTTTCAGGTGGTCCCCAGCTAAATGATGGAGTTGGTAACCAAATGGACCCATATATAGATCTTTCACTCAAGAGTGTTATTATTGATCAACGTTTGTGTCTCTTCCCCTATGGTACCACATCAATACAGCATGGAATTGTGGACACAATTAAATTCAAAATGCTGGTGTGTGTTGGGCTTCAGACAGCCCTCCCCCTATCCACAAGGAGGAGCAGTGGACCAACTTATAGCATAATGGGAATTGTAGTCCAGGAAGGAAGTGAGCCCAGTGTCGGATGACATCAGAGACCTCCAAAAAGCCTCATCTCCCGCCCATATATAATAAGCTGCACAAGAGATGCTCAGTTCTAACTATCCCTGAGGGCATGTGTCTACAAACACATGGCTGGCGGCATCCTGGAAGCAGGAGTGGGAGTCGGCAGAGCCTCTACTGTACTACTTACTGTACAGTATGCACCGCTAACTGGGACCCGGGAGACCCGGGAGTCAGAGGAGAAGACGTACCAACCGTCTACCGAGCAGTGTTGCTTTCCTCGACTAATACTATCACAATTATTTTTTCGTCGACTACCTTTTTTTCACTGACGAAAACTAAATGAAAACTAAGCTACGATGACTAAAACTATGACTAAATAAATTGTCAATTTCATCATCAAATAAAAATCGGGCTAAAATGTTAGGAAGGGACTAGTGGACAAGAGATCCAGTATAAGTCATTTTACACTTGGTTACATACTGAAAATGGCAGATCTACAAGCTCACAATGCGTCGCGCTGTGACACATTGTGAGCTTGTAGATCGGCTATTTTCAGCAAGTGTAAAATCAGCCATTACGACGGCATCAAGGCCCGCCAAAATACATTTTAGTCGACTAAATCAACTGTAGATTAATCGACTAAAACTAGACATTCCAGTTGACTAAAGTAAAATGTGACTAAAGCCAAATGAGAACTTTTAAAAAATTTGCTGTCAAAATCAACACTGCTACGAAGAAGTGGCGCCTGCCTGCCGCCTGGCAGCACGTGACTGCACGGAGCTTGAGCAGACTGCCTGTTCCTTGCGTTAGACCCCTCCCTGCATAGACATTTTCATGTCGAGGACACCCCAATTTGGCATTATGTATTTGGCCGTGCATGCACTGCATGGACCCCCATCTGAATTTTGGAAACAAAAACAAATCATTAGACGTAAAATAAACACCTCAACTCATTTGTCCAGGGGTGACCAAATCTAAAATCCCAGTTAAAAATCTTTTTTGTGAGTCTCCGGTCAGACATCTTCACAAGCCTATTCCATATATTCTACAAGTTTACGGCACTTTGTGTGAACTTGTAGATCGGCTATAATACAAATAGCCAATTGGGATTAAGCTGAATTTGATGCTATATATATATATATATATACAAATGTATATAAGTGCAAACGAGAGCTCAATGTTAAACTATTTAGACCTGAGGACGATTCTACAAATTCTTCTAAATCATGACAGTTTTCAGACAAACCCATGTTTCTAATTCTGTCAGTGGTTAGGGTTAGGGTTTTCATGTCAAGGACCCCCAGAATTATCTGTATTTGGCCGCCGACCACCATCTGAAAATATGTTGTTCCAGGGATCCCCCAGAAGCAAAGATTTTAGTTAAAAACGTTCGCTGTGAAATAATATATATTCAAAGATTTGCGCCACATTTTCAAAAGATTTCTAAAAGATTTGTCTGCCCCTGTGCTGCCTGCCCTCCCCCTGTCTGCCCCTGTGCTGCCTGCCCTCCCCCTGTCTGCCCCTGTGCTGCCTGCCCTCCCCCTGTCTGCCCCTGTGCTGCCTGCCCTCCCCCTGTCTGCCCCTGTGCTGCCTGCCCTCCTCCTGTCTGCCCCTGTGCTGCCTGCCCTCCCCCTGTCTGCCCCTGTGCTGGCTGCCCTCCTCCTGTCTGCCCCTGTGCTGGCTGCCCTCCCCCTGTCTGCCCCTGTGCTGGCTGCCCTCCCCCTGTCTGCCCCTGTGCTGCCTGCCCTCCCCCTGTCTGCCCCTGTGCTGCCTGCCCTCCCCCTGTCTGCCCCTGTGCTGCCTGCCCTCCCCCTGTCTGCCCCTGTGCTGGCTGCCCTCCCCCTGTCTGCCCCTGTGCTGGCTGCCCTCCTCCTGTCTGCCCCTGTGCTGGCTGCCCTCCCCCTGTCTGCCCCTGTGCTGCCTGCCCTCCTCCTGTCTGCCCCTGTGCTGGCTGCCCTCCCCCTGTCTGCCCCTGTGCTGGCTGCCCTCCCCCTGTCTGCCCCTGTGCTGGCTGCCCTCCTCCTGTCTTGTGCTACTTTTGCCATGTTGGTGTTGACACTCCTGGTCATATCACCTCCTCAGTGTGACACGGGGGCAGCGGTGGCTCAGGGGTAGAGTGACTGGATGGGAACCATGAGATTCGATCCCGGGCTCCCCCAGAGTTAGTGTCGAAGTGTCCTTGAGAGAGAAAGGGAGAGAGAGATGGAGAGAGGGAGAGAGAGGGGGGGGGGGGGGGGGGGGGGGGGGGGGAGGGGAATAAAGGTCCAGGAATACATGTGATGTGTCCAAGGGCTGGAGAACGTGGCCAGCCAGAGTGACCTGCATGGCCACACAGGAGCTGATGACGCTGACCGCCTCCAGGCTCTTTTGAATGGCTCTGTCCAGCACTGACGTATATACCGCAGAAGTTAGGATGAAGGATGCCAAATATATATATATATATATATATATATACATGTAGCATGTTGTATGTAAACATCACACTGGTGTAACGAGCACGCCGCACAAGGTTGAACCTTTGACAAGCTCGCCGTAATAATGTATGCGATGTTCTTCACACTCACTCCGTCAGAAAGGTCTCGCCGTTGCTTAGTGACGGTGATGTCTGCCTGGTAATGACCCTTGAAGGAAATGGATCTTCAGAGATGTGTGGGTAAGAAGAGATGCCTTCCCATGCTCCTGTGTACTTCATAATACCAATCCAAAGGCCCTCTGCGTGTTTCACTTCTAAATAGTATGCTGTTGTTGGGTCAATTGCATATTGTTTCTGCCAAGCCTGACGGCCCGAAGGCTGGAGACGAGTGATGGGAGATTAATCGGCAAACGCATAGGTATCGGCCGATTCTACTATTTATTTTGCATTATTAATCGGCATCGGTTCGATTAATCGGTCCGATTGTCTTTACAGATAAACAAGCCCAAAGTAACAGCTTGCACAGATCTACAAGCTCACAATATGAATACATATAAGATTAAACTTAAATCTGACTTGACAGATACCCTGTTACATGTATTTTTCAGAATGGACAAAATTATTATAATTCTTTAATACAGAATGAGATTCATTTCACAGTGTTCGTTCTGGTGTACGTACATAACTCTGTATCTAAGGCGGAGACGATGATAAACAGTGATTACGCTACCATTCCCCAGATTATGTGTAATCGTGTTATCTAGTTCATGTGCACGCAGGCATTTTAGTTTCACAGTATACGACTTTTGACAGAGGAAACGAACAGACTTTAATAAGTCACTTGCAACCAGTATCGTCAACATCGTGCTACCATGCATAGTAGAGAGGAGATTATATCCAAATGCACCAGAGAGATGGGGAGGCCGTCGGGATCGGGAGTCGAACCCGCGGCATGCCGTCAGGCTGGCTCAGCAGCCTAGGTGTCCAGACGGTTGAGCTGACCGTCAGGCTGGCTCAGCAGCCTAGGTGTCCAGACGGTTGAGCTGACCGTCAGGCTGGCTCAGCAGCCTAGGTGCCCAGACGGTTGAGCTGTCCGGAGCAGAGCTTGTTAATCATATTTCACAATGTAGGTTGTTCGAAATTTGTGGCAAATAAGCACAATTATTTACAGCTGATATACGAGCTCACATCGCATCGCGGATGCGACCGTTGTGAGCGTAGAGGTCTGCGTGCGAGACACCATCGCGGGACGAAGCATAAATTATACTTAATCAGACCAGTGTGTGTGTCCAGTGGAAACCTCGTATGAATCTGATCTCAGGTCAGAATGGGTTATACTTGATGGGTTGCAGGTGCACGTTGCAGCCATGGACAAAACATGTAGGCTCTTCATGAGCGCACCTCCCGTTCTTATGACAGCGACTGGAGATGTGGTTTTGAATTGATTTGAATTGCTCTATTATTGTTCAAACACAACAGAAACCAAGGATTGTATATTTCAAGGGCGAGAGATCACAATACAAATCCTAATCATTCTTCTTCCACACTGGGAGAAAAACAGCATCTGAAAGTTTGATGGTGATTTTTGTTTTTACACGTGAGTGCAGTTCGAATTTTTCCATTGCATCTTATGAGAGGCAGGGTTCTTGTGCTGCCGGTATGCGCGCGCATGCTGTTTCTTATCGGTGTGCCGTCTATTGACCTCAAACTGATGAGGAAAGTGTCGCACTTTCATAAGAGAATGAAACTGTCAGCCAGCACACAATAAATGGGCTTTTCACACAGTTCATTTACCCCTCTCTCCATGGACAAAAAGCAACAGATGCGTTTTCAACCTCACACGGTGTCCTCAGCGTGAGGGCGATTTGTTGAGCCGTGCACGTCGAGACTTTTGTTTAATCTGGAGCGTTGCAGGCGTTCTGCTTTGTAGTGTTTATTCTCACGGTACACTTTCATAATAGCCCGTTGCATCTTTCATCGCTTCTCACTGACATGGTGGTCTGAATGGAATGCTTTAGTTTATATAGCATCATTAGCCAACTGTTACACCTTCAGTGATGATTGTCAGCCACGCATTATATTGTATCAGTGCCAACAACTTGCCAACCCACCTCTGCCATAGAGGGAGGGTCATTACAATTAGTGCTGCCTAGACAATTTCCTCCTGTTTTTCGTTGCTAAATCGAACAAATTTGAAGTCCTCTTGAGTGCGTGCGTGAGTGTGTGTGTGCATGCGTGCGTGCGTGGCTGCGTGTGTGCATGTGTGTGTGTGTGTGTGTGTGTGCTCACACAAAAGTGGCATTTCACCATCTGTTGGGAGTGTGCCTTGACAATAGACATGGCATTTATGACAAATGAGGGTGGCGTGGATGTCTCCAGGGGCACAGAGTTTACTTGCACCTCTTTCTTTCCTTGGGGGGGGGGGGAAACTTCAAACTTAAAATCTGCCAGATATAGAAAACATTTGCAGTACCACATATTACTGGAAATTATAGTTAAAGGAGTAGTTCATCCCAAAAATGATGTATTATGCCGTGTAATGACTTATATCAATTACACACACACAATTCACTGTCATTAACCCATTTTGGGGCGGGAACCCCTTTTGGTGTTTTAAACATTATGTTATAATTTAGCTATTGAAAAATAGCAGATCTACAAGCTCATAGCGCGCCAGCGAATGACGCGCTACGAGCTTGTAGTTCTGCTATTTTTTTTAAATCGTGAAAATGTGCCTCAAATTTGGAATATAACGTTTTTTAACTCAAATCTTTGCTTCTGGGGGGGTCCCTGGAACAACATATTTTCAGATGGGGGTCGGAGGCAAATTACATATCATTTTTGGGGTCCTTGACATGAGATATTGAGTGATATAGGCCTAGAAACATAGATATTTCAGAAAACTGTCAGGATTTAGAAGACTTTTTTTACCAGGCCTAAATGGGTTAATGTTGTTGCATTCCTATCCTAGAGGAAGAAGGTAGGAAGTCTGCACAGTGCACACCGTTCTTTAAGCTCCCATTCATTTTATTAGGAATCAGGAATCAACGTTTCGACCTGTCCGGGTCTTCAGGAATGAGTATACACCAAAGTAGGCGTGTTTTATATACAGGTCGACAATTTACAAGTTAGGCATTTAGAAGACGCTCTTAATCCAGAGCGACTTACATTAAGCCATTCTGACCTGAGATCAGATTCATACGAGGTTTCCACTGGACACACACTGGGTCTGATTAACCCATTCTGACCTGAGATCAGATTCTAAAAATGTCAGTCGTTCTTCGATTAAAAAAAAATAGCAGACCTACAAGCTCGTATCGCGCCACTCGGTGGCGCGATATGAGCTTGTAGATCTGCTATTTTTCAATAGCTAAAGCATAACATGACGCTAACACCAAAATGGGTGCCCGTTCAGAATGGGTTAAGCAATAAGAAAAAGCATGGCATACATCACATATATAAAAAGTAGTTATCATGAAACATGCGTGAGCTAAGAACGTAACAGTGGAGTATCTATGTAAACTATACATACTATACTATATTATATATTATACATGTGTACTATAAAGTGCTATGACTACATAGGGTAGTCTGCAATTCTAGTCCGTTTAAAATACAGACAAGCTGTCTTTGCAATGAAGGTAATCAGAGTAGTCAAATGACCCCCCCCCCCCCCCCCACACACACACACACACACACACACACACACACACATCTACTGACATAAGCTAAAATACATTTGTAGAGCATAGTCAAGTAGAAATATTATATTAAGGCACTTCTCGACCTTCTCCATGCCCCAATAATGTAAAGAAGAGATGTTATGTCCACACTTTTTTAAACTGTGCTGCTACAGGGTTTTTCTCATCGCCGCACCTAATGTTACTTCTACGTTCGCTAATGCGAGTTCGGAGGGCTCTAATGGTCTTACCTATATATGCTAGTCCACATGGGCACTTAATAAGGTAGACCACAAAAGTAGTGGAGCAGGCAGGAGCGTCATGGCGCACGGGTGGAAAGTCGCGAAAAAAAGGCGCACGTCGCGACGAAAACTCATGAATGTCGACGGAATCGGCCAAATGGCATGGCAACTCGCCAAACGCCATGGCCACCCGTCGCGGTCGAACTTGGATTTCGCTGTCTCTCGGAGCAGGTGATAATTCTCAGAGGAGCAGAGTTTCTACAAGCATCATTATGGGCTGTGGACTGAAGAATGGAACGAGTTTCTCTGTGAAGGTGCAGCCAGTGAAAGAGTAGAGCACCATGAACTCTGGTCTCCACCACATAAAGAGTTTCTCTGTGAAGGTGCAGCCAGTGAAAGAGTAGAGCACCATGAACTCTGGTCTCCACCACATAAAGAGTTTCTCCGTGAAGGTGCAGCCAGTGAAAGAGTAGAGCTCCATGAACTCTGGTCTCCACCACATAAAGAGTTTCTCTGTGAAGGTGCAGCCAGTGAAAGAGTAGAGCTCCATGAACTCTGGTCTCCACCACATAAAGAGTTTCTCTGTGAAGGTGCAGCCAGTGAAAGAGTAGAGCTCCATGAACTCTGGTCTCCACCACATAAAGAGTTTCTCTGTGAAGGTGCAGCCAGTGAAAGAGTAGAGCTCCATGAACTCTGGTCTCCACCACATAAAGAGTTTCTCTGTGAAGGTGCAGCCAGTGAAAGAGTAGAGCTCCATGAACTCTGGTCTCCCACCACATGAAGAGTTTCTCTGTGAAGGTGCAGCCAGTGAAAGAGTAGAGCTCCATGAACTCTGGTCTCCACCACATAAAGAGTTTCTCTGTGAAGGTGCAGCCAGTGAAAGAGTAGAGCACCATGAACTCTGGTCTCCACCACATAAAGAGTTTCTCTGTGAAGGTGCAGCCAGTGAAAGAGTAGAGCACCATGAACTCTGGTCTCCACCACATAAAGAGTTTCTCTGTGAAGGATGCAGCCAGTGAAAGAGTAGAGCACCATGAACTCTGGTCTCCACCACATAAAGAGTTTCTCTGTGAAGATGCAGCCAGTGAAAGAGTAGAGCTCCATGAACTCTGGTCTCCACCACATAAAGAGTTTCTCTGTGAAGGTGCAGCCAGTGAAAGAGTAGAGCACCATGAACTCTGGTCTCCACCACATAAAGAGTTTCTCTGTGAAGATGCAGCCAGTGAAAGAGTAGAGCACCATGAACTCTGGTCTCCACCACATAAAGAGTTTCTCTGTGGAGGTGCAGCCAGTGAAAGAGTAGAGCACCATGAACTCTGGTCTCCACCACATAAAGAGTTTCTCTGTGAAGGTGCAGCCAGTGAAAGAGTAGAGCTCCATGAACTCTGGTCTCCACCACATAAAGAGTTTCTCTGTGAAGGTGCAGCCAGTGAAAGAGTAGAGCACCATGAACTCTGGTCTCCACCACATAAAGAGTTTCTCTGTGAAGGTGCAGCCAGTGAAAGAGTAGAGCTCCATGAACTCTGGTCTCCACCACATGAAGAGTTTCTCTGTGAAGGTGCAGCCAGTGAAAGAGTAGAGCACCATGAACTCTGGTCTCCACCACATAAAGAGTTTCTCTGTGAAGGTGCAGCCAGTGAAAGAGTAGAGCTCCATGAACTCTGGTCTCCACCACATAAAGAGTTTCTCTGTGAAGGTGCAGCCAGTGAAAGAGTAGAGCTCCATGAACTCTGGTCTCCACCACATAAAGAGTTTCTCTGTGAAGGTGCAGCCAGTGAAAGAGTAGAGCTCCATGAACTCTGGTCTCCACCACATAAAGAGTTTCTCTGTGAAGGTGCAGCCAGTGAAAGAGTAGAGCTCCATGAACTCTGGTCTCCACCACATAAAGAGTTTCTCTGTGAAGGTGCAGCCAGTGAAAGAGTAGAGCTCCATGAACTCTGGTCTCCACCACATGAAGAGTTTCTCTGTGAAGGTGCAGCCAGTGAAAGAGTAGAGCACCATGAACTCTGGTCTCCACCACATAAAGAGTTTCTCTGTGGAGGTGCAGCCAGTGAAAGAGTAGAGCTCCATGAACTCTGGTCTCCACCACATAAAGAGTTTCTCTGTGAAGGTGCAGCCAGTGAAAGAGTAGAGCTCCATGAACTCTGGTCTCCACCACATAAAGAGTTTCTCTGTGAAGATGCAGCCAGTGAAAGAGTAGAGCTCCATGAACTCTGGTCTCCACCACATAAAGAGTTTCTCTGTGAAGGTGCAGCCAGTGAAAGAGTAGAGCACCATGAACTCTGGTCTCCACCACATAAAGAGTTTCTCTGTGAAGATGCAGCCAGTGAAAGAGTAGAGCTCCATGAACTCTGGTCTCCACCACATAAAGAGTTTCTCTGTGAAGGTGCAGCCAGTGAAAGAGTAGAGCACCATGAACTCTGGTCTCCACCACATAAAGAGTTTCTCTGTGAAGGTGCAGCCAGTGAAAGAGTAGAGCTCCATGAACTCTGGTCTCCACCACATGAAGAGTTTCTCTGTGAAGGTGCAGCCAGTGAAAGAGTAGAGCACCATGAACTCTGGTCTCCACCACATAAAGAGTTTCTCTGTGAAGGTGCAGCCAGTGAAAGAGTAGAGCTCCATGAACTCTGGTCTCCACCACATAAAGAGTTTCTCTGTGAAGGTGCAGCCAGTGAAAGAGTAGAGCTCCATGAACTCTGGTCTCCACCACATAAAGAGTTTCTCTGTGAAGGTGCAGCCAGTGAAAGAGTAGAGCACCATGAACTCTGGTCTCCACCACATAAAGAGTTTCTCTGTGAAGGTGCAGCCCAGTGAAAGAGTAGAGCACCATGAACTCTGGTCTCCACCACATAAAGAGTTTCTCTGTGAAGGTGCAGCCAGTGAAAGAGTAGAGCTCCATGAACTCTGGTCTCCACCACATAAAGAGTTTCTCTGTGAAGGTGCAGCCAGTGAAAGAGTAGAGCACCATGAACTCTGGTCTCCACCACATAAAGAGTTTCCCTGTGAAGGTGCAGCCAGTGAAAGAGTAGAGCTCCATGAACTCTGGTCTCCACCACATAAAGAGTTTCCCTGTGAAGGAGCAGCCAGTGAAAGAGTAGAGCACCATGAACTCTGGTCTCCACCACATAAAGAGTTTCTCTGTGAAGGTGCAGCCAGTGAAAGAGTAGAGCTCCATGAACTCTGGTCTCCACCACATAAAGAGTTTCTCTGTGAAGGTGCTGCCAGTGAAAGAGTAGAGCTCCATGAACTCTGGTCTCCACCACATAAAGAGTTTCTCTGTGAAGGTGCAGCCAGTGAAAGAGTAGAGCACCATGAACTCTGGTCTCCACCACATAAAGAGTTTCTCCGTGAAGGTGCAGCCAGTGAAAGAGTAGAGCACCATGAACTCTGGTCTCCACCACATAAAGAGTTTCTCTGTGAAGGTGCAGCCAGTGAAAGAGTAGAGCACCATGAACTCTGGTCTCCACCACATAAAGAGTTTCTCTGTGAAGGTGCAGCCAGTGAAAGAGTAGAGCACCATGAACTCTGGTCTCCACCACATGAAGAGTTTCTCCGTGAAGGTGCAGCCAGTGAAAGAGTAGAGCTCCATGAACTCTGGTCTCCACCACATAAAGAGTTTCTCTGTGAAGGTGCAGCCAGTGAAAGAGTAGAGCTCCATGAACTCTGGTCTCCACCACATAAAGAGTTTCTCTGTGAAGGTGCAGCCAGTGAAAGAGTAGAGCTCCATGAACTCTGGTCTCCACCACATAAAGAGTTTCACTGTGAAGGTGCAGCCAGTGAAAGAGTAGAGCACCATGAACTCTGGTCTCCACCACATAAAGAGTTTCCCTGTGAAGGTGCAGCCAGTGAAAGAGTAGAGCACCATGAACTCTGGTCTCCACCACATAAAGAGTTTCTCTGTGAAGGTGCAGCCAGTGAAAGAGTAGAGCACCATGAACTCTGGTCTCCACCACATAAAGAGTTTCTCTGTGAAGGTGCAGCCAGTGAAAGAGTAGAGCTCCATGAACTCTGGTCTCCACCACATAAAGAGTTTCTCTGTGGAGGTGCAGCCAGTGAAAGAGTAGAGCACCATGAACTCTGGTCTCCACCACATAAAGAGTTTCTCTGTGAAGGTGCAGCCAGTGAAAGAGTAGAGCTCCATGAACTCTGGTCTCCACCAGGGCAGGAATTTCACGGCGGCCACGGCCGTCGTTGCCCCTCTCTTTGGCCGTGTGCCCTTCCAGCACATGTAACTAATCTTGTTTCCTATTGAAATATTTGCTTTCTGTATTTATTTTAAACTTAAACACACACACACTGCACACACACACACACACACACACACACACACACACACACACACACACACTAGGGCTGTCAGTTCACCTCTATAATCCAATTCGAATTTCATTGCTTCATTATTTGTAATATTCGGAAATATTCGAATATTTACATTGTTTATTTTAGCTCATATTTAGCCTCTAATAATACACAGAATATAATACGATGCACGTTCTGTCCACTAGAGGCCCCCCCCTTCCAAACGACAAAGCAGTACTTTCAGTTTCAGCACACGTAATAATGGTTTTCACCGCACAAAATAGCGTTTAAACTGTTTTATTGAGCACAGTGCACTCAGCACGGTAAGATTGTTGTCTGTCTATAGTGCAAATGCATTTTACAGTGAGTGAACGTGAAACGTAAAACGACAGGCCTAGCGCGAGACCCACCGAATGCTTGTGTTTCCACGGACATTATGTCATGTCATTGCGGTCACTCTAAGCGCCGCCGCTCCTCCGGACATTTCGAAACTTTTCGGGGGTACCGCCTGGGTTCTGCGCGACGGGCTTGACCATGCGGAGTAGCCCTCGTCGGCCCGCTCAGGACCCACGGAACCGCGGGCTTGTTAGCGGCGGTACCGCGAGGCCACGGCGCCTAGAACGCACGAAAATCGAGCCTCCGAAAATATTTTCGAGACATTTCGACGTTTTTGACCGCGTGCTCAGCCTTTGCAATCGGGGTCCTTGTCACCTTCGTGTAGCTGGCTAGTCTCCGCTCATTTATCACCGGGCCACTAAGCCGTCTCTATTACGGTCGCGAGGCCATGGGGTCCGGAACCCGGCCCACATTCGCTCGAGACGTGAACGTGCACGTTTTCACATGCAGTGGAAGCGGCCGGGGAGATATCACAGCGGTAGATTCGTTACTCAATACATTTAGTGAGCGGATAAAATAACATAAAACAAAATAAAAATATTAAATAGAATTAATAAATGATAAAAGCTCCATTCGAATGGCAATTTTAGCTTTCGAATATATATATATTTTTTAATATTCGAATTTCTTTCATATTATGAAATTCGTTCTGACAGCCCTAACACACACCCACACACTGTATATCACCCCCCGGCGAAATATATACAGTCCACTTTACATGAGCTCAAACAGTCACACCTGTGTTGATGCCTGAGGTGATGGGACCGTACTGGCAATGGCGAAGGCAACGTGTTGTGAGCTAATAGGTCTACTATAGTCAGAGCATAAAGTAAGCTAAAAGGTAGGGCAAGTGATATTAAGACCTGAGGTCGATTCTACAAATGTCTTCTAAATCATGACAGTTTTCTGACAAACCCATGTTTCTATGTCAGTCGTTCTCAAACTATTTCATGCCAAGGCCCCCCAGAATTATATGTATTTGGCCGCCGACCCCCATCTGAAAATATGTTTTTCCAGGGACCCCCCAGAAGCAAAGATTTGAGTTAAAAACGTTCTGAAAGAATATATATTCAAAGATTTGCACCACATTTTCACGATTTGTCAAAAATAGCAGATCTACAAGCTCGTATCGCGGCACTCTGTGTAGATCTGCTATTTTTCAATAGCTAAAGTATAACCTTTCCATTCCTGGTCGTGGGATGACCTGCAATCCAGACTAAAATTGGCCTCAAAAGTTCCTTTGAGAAGTTTCAAGAGTCATCTTAAATGTACAGTCCAACACCTGCACATGTTCGGACATGTATGCCACTAGCCTTTGCATAGGGCCCTTACATAAAAAAAAATCCGGTTTTAAAATGTACATTGTGTATATACTCTGTGCCCAATTTCTTGCGCCTCAGACAAAGCCAACCCGGCAGGTGACAACTCATGACAATAAACACAAATCTTTGGGACGAACAGATAATTAGAAAGACGAAAAAAAAAGGGAAAGGTACAACAACTTTTGTTTTCGTCTTTTTAATTATTTGTTCGGTCCAGAAATTTGTGTTTATTGTCATGAGTTGTCACCTGCCTAGTTGGCTTTGCCCGAGGCTTTAAAAGGTCTTTAAATAAATACTTTTTGAAACGTCTTTGGGGAAAATGAATTGGGAATTATGTCCTGGTGCGGGACTGCGTCGCTCGATAGCTCCCTTCTTGGATGAGCGAGTTACGGCCGGGTCTTTTGCAGGGTCGTTAACACAACCCCCTCCTTTCTGAAGCGCACCCTCACGCTTCACTCCTCGACTCCCTCACATCCCTTACGCTTTACTCCTCGACTCCCTCACATCCCTCACACTTCACTCCTCGACTCCCTCACATCCCTCACACTTCACTCCTCGACTCCCTCACATCCCTCACACTTCACTCCTCGACTCCCTCACATCCCTCACACTTCACTCCTCGACTCCCTCACATCCCTCACGCTTTACTCCTCGACTCCCTCACATCCCTTACGCTTTACTCCTCGACTCCCTCACATCCCTCACACTTCACTCCTCGACTCCCTCACATTCCTCACGCTTCACTCCTCACATCCCTCACACTTCACTCCTCGACTCCCTCACATCCCTCACACTTCTCACTTCACTCCTCGACTCCCTCACATCCCTTACGCTTCACTCCTCGACTCCCTCACATCCCTTACGCTTCACTCCTCGACTCCCTCACATCCCTTACGCTTCACTCCTCGACTCCCTCACATCCCTCACACTTCTCGCTTCACTCCTCGACTTCCTTACATCCCTCACACTTCTTGCTTCACTCCTCGACTCCCTCACATCCCTCACACTTCTCGCTTCACTCCTCGACTCCCTCACATCCCTCACGCTTCACTCCTCGACTTCCTCACATCCCTCACGCTTCACTCCTCGACTCCCTCACATCCCTCACACTTCTCGCTTCACTCCTCGACTCCCTCCCATCCCTTACGCTTCACTCCTCGACTCCCTCACATCCCTCACGCTTCTCGCTTCACTCCTCGACTCCCTCACATCCCTCACACTTCACTCCTCGAGCCCCTCACATCCCTCACACTTCACTCCTCGAGCCCCTCACATCCCTCACACTTCACTCCTCGACTCCCTCACATCCCTCACGCTTCACTCCTCGAGCCCCTCACATCCCTCACACTTCACTCCTCGAGCCCCTCACATCCCTCACGCTTCACTCCTCGAGCCCCTCACATCCCTCACACTTCACTCCTCGAGCCCCTCACATCCCTCACGCTTCACTCCTCGAGCCCCTCACATCCCTCACACTTCACTCCTCGAGCCCCTCACATCCCTCACACTTCACTCCTCGAGCCCCTCACATCCCTCACACTTCACTCCTCGACTCCCTCACATCCCTCACGCTTCACTCCTCGAGCCCCTCACATCCCTCACGCAATGTATGTTTAGATGATGGACATCAGAAAGGGCTATTAAAATGCAAAATTTGGGAGACTCAATAATCACGTTCATGGGGTGACAGTTCATATGACATTTTAAGTTGGTTATTTCTTTTCCAGTTAGTGTGAAAGTGTGAGTGTGGGGAGGGGGGGGGGGAGGGGTGGGCTGGGTTGATTCAGACCACACCGTTTTGCTGCCGTGTTGACTGTACAAGTGCAGTTTATTATTTTATTATTATTACTATGCAAGCTGTGCTCTAGGCATATTAATTAGATCTTGAGTACCGACAGCAGTTTAGGAAGTTTGGGGGGGGGGGGGGGGGGGGGGGGGGGGAAGGTCCTGCGTGTGCACATCAATATAGACCTTTTACCGTTACCGTATTTTCAGCAATTAACCCATTTAGACCCGACGCCGATTTGAAAAAAGGCTTCTAAATCAGACAGACATTGAGTGAATTATAGTTTGATACATAAAATAGGGTCAAACGTTATCTCTCCCTCACTTGCTCTCTCTCTCTCTCTCTCTCTCTCTCTCTCTCTCTCTCTCTCTCTCTTTCTCTCTCTGTCCTGCTTCCCCCCCCCCCCCCCCCACACACACACACACACACACACACACGTTTTATAAAACACAGTTTTATATTTAGTTGTATTTTTTTTTTAAACTTTTTACAGTCTTTTTACAGTCTTGTAAAATGTATTTAATATGATGTAATTGTAATGTATTTCATGTGTGGACCCCAGGAAGAGTAGCTGCTACTAAGGTAGTATAGCTAATGGGGATCCAAATAAACATAAATAAACATAAACACACACGCACACACAGTATATCGCCCCCCCCGGCGATATATATACAGTACACTTTACATGAGCTCAAACAGTCACACCTGTGTTGATGCCTGAGGTGATGGGACCGTACTGGCACTGGTGAAGGCAACGCGTTGTGAGCTTATAGGTCTACTATAGTCAGAGCATAAAGTAAGCTAAAAGGTAGGGTAAGTGATATTAAGACCTGAGGTCGATTCTACAAATGTCTTCTAAATCATGACAGTTTTCTGACAAACCCATGTTTCTATGTCAGTCGTTCTCAAACTATTTCATGCCAAGGCCCCCCAGAATTATATGTATTTGGCCGCCGACCCCCATCTGAAAATATGTTTTTCCAGGGACCCCCCAGAAGCAAAGATTTGAGTTAAAAACGTTCTGAAAGAACATATATTCAAAGATTTGCACCACATTTTCACGATTTGTCAAAAATAGCAGATCTACAAGCTCGTATCACGGCACTCGGTGCTGCGCTATGAGCTTGTAGATCTGCTATTTTTCAATAGCTAAAGTATAACCTTTCCATTCCTGGTCGTGGGATGACCTGCAATCCAGACTAAAATTGGCCTCAAAAGTTCCTTTGAGAAGTTTCAAGAGTCATCTTAAATGTACAGTCCAACACCTGCACATGTTCGGACATGTAGGCCACTAGCCTTTGCATAGGGCCCTTATATAGTTTTTTTCCTGTTTTAAAATGTACATTGTGTATATACTCTCTGCCAAATGTCTTGCGCCCGGTCATTGTTGGTGTACCATTGTTGGAGATTTGTTGTATACTTTGTATAGGTTTCTTGAGGTACGTCATGGATGTATTATTTGGCTGTTGTGAAATGTGACTTGTACTGTAATGTGTAGCACTGAAGTCAGACGCGTAACTAGATGTCAGTGGGCCCCGCCCCCGACGTAGGCTGATCAGTGAGTGCCAACTTATGTATGTGTTTATAATTATATTTTACAGACGGCACGGGTGGGCGGCCGTGTGCCCCACCTTGCCTCTGGGCGTTGTCTGCGTCGAGCTAGTAACGCCCCTGACTGAAGTGTCATTTTGTTTCTGCCTCTTGGCCAGTTCACAAAAAAATGGGGTTCCCGTCCTGAATTTTGGGCGGGAAACCCTTTTGGTGTTTTAAAGCATTATGTTATACTTTAGCTATTGAGAAATATCAGATCTACAAGGTCATAGCGCGGTACCGTGTGCCGCACTATGAGCTTGTATAGGTCTGCTATTTTTGAAAAATCGTGAAAATGTGGCGCAAATCATTGAATATATATTCTTTCACAGCAAACGTTTTTAACTCAAATCTTTGCTTCGGAGGGGGGGGGGGGGGGTCGATGAGGGTCGATATATAATGTTTAGGGGCATTGACATGAAATATTGAGCACCACTGATACAGAAACTGTCAGATTTAGAAGACATTTTTTAAATTTCGATGTCAGGCTTAAATGGGTCAAAGTGCCAAAAGTAGAAAGTCATCGTGCAGAATGTCCCATTTCAAGTTTTCAAATGTATAAAAAATATTTGCGACGCATTGTGAGCTTGTAGATGGGCTATTTTCAAATGGCCAGTTCCGTTTTTGTTCTACTTATTTTTTGGTTACGTCAACCATGTATTCACGTGTAATTCAGCTTTTAGACGTATCAAAAGCTGACACGTCTAATATACCTAAAACGTGTCAAATATACCAATATTTATAATTGTTCAAGGCTATTTGCAAGCCTGCACTCAATAAACACTCGGGGCAGTTAGTGCAGTATATATTGCAGTAGCTAGGGCGGATAGACTTCACACATTACAGACATCGCTGACTGACGTGATTCTTCTCAGCTCTGAGGACTTCCCCAAACTACTGAAGGTGAGCTCAAAGATTCTTGCTAGTATGCAATTGCATTGACAGCGATGCTTGACCTGCAGGCTGCAGGGTCAAATAATTGGTAGAGCACAGATATTGTAATGATAAGTTATGTGTTCAAAAAATTTCATAGTATTTTATTTTGTATTTCAAACCTCGAAGAGTGAAATTACAATCGATATAGGCTACTGTGTTAAGTGTCCTTAATATGTGTTTTTGAGGATCTTAAAGTGGGTCCTCCTGACCCAGAAAAGGTTGATAAACACTGTCTAATGAGAACGACATCAGTTACATTCAATGTCCTTATAAGTTGTCTCTGTAGCAGATCCAAAGGCATACAGACAGAGTCAAACAACTATACTGACTGACAGCTTTTTTATGTTCTCACAGAAAAATGAAGATTGTGATCCTTCTTTTCGCTGTGCTGGCCATCAGTAACGCGGCATCATTGCAGAATGCCAAAGCCGAGGATAAGCCAGGTAACTATAGTTTCATAAGATGTCATTTTGTGTGATGTGATGTCAAGCCGTGTAACTTAAAGCAGTGGTTTTCAACCAGTGGTCCGGAGGGCCACCAGTGGTCCCTGAGGGGGTTCCAGGTGGTCCCCAGCTAAATGATGGAAAGTTGGTAACCAAATGGACCCTTATAGATCTTTAACTCATGAGTTAAATTATTGTTAAACATCTGCATTACTACATTTTAAGAAGTGTATATACAATAATTGTTATTTTGATAACATTTACCTGTTATCTCTCCTATGGTACCAACAGCCGTTTGTACACGGCAGCCGTTTCTGCAATGGGCGTTGCCAAAGCGGCAGTCTTCACCGATTGGTTCACACCAACCAATCAAAATAGTAGCAAAGCAGATGACGTTGTTGTTAATGTGGCTGGCTAACCTAGCTAACCAAACCAGATTTTCGACCGAGACCAACACCGCCATATACCAGGTCACCATGGACCTGAATCGCCAGAACATGATTTTTTTTAATGGCCGTGGCTAGTGATTCAGGGCTGGAGCCAGGCTACGGATGTACCAATATTTGATGATATTTTGTATATAGAACCTAATACCTTAAGTAATTTTGTGAAACATCTGTTTGGCAACCTGCATTAACATGTGTTAAAGGATAAAGGTCTAATTGTTGAGGATACAGACTTGACCCATGCATACAGCACCAGGCACGTGCGCGGGGGCTTCTGCCCTAGCTGCCCCTTTACCCATCGGTAAAAAGTGCCCCCCCTAGACCATGGATGCAGTATTTACTGTGGTGAAACCGCCCCACAAATGCCCTCTCTCCATGCCCTACTCGAAGGCAGCATTCATGAGAATTGCCCCTTCCTTACTCTCCTGAACTTGAACGCAGCAATTTATGTTCATGTTAGAACTGCCTATAGTAATCCATGCCGTACACCGCATCTCCAGTACAGCTTGATTATACTTAAATTGAGCTGGCTGGGAGGTCAAATCAAATCCACAGTCAAATCCATAGTCAAGGTAAAAATCCAGTCAATTCCAATCGTATTCCAATATACAGCAAAAATATCCTTTATTATTCTACACTGTACACTTACCCTGCGATACTTCTCATTATGCTGCTGTAGCTGCTGTGAAGGTGGAAGACGCCCCTAAACCTGCTGAGATGGGCCATGAGAAGGATGAGGATAAGGCAGAATTCATCAGTAAAATCGTTGACATGGTTGCACACATTGTTGGAGATAAGCCACAGTTGGAGAAGGATGAGGATAAG
This sequence comes from Protomyctophum parallelum, assembly GCF_964188405.1. Taxonomy (NCBI): domain Eukaryota; kingdom Metazoa; phylum Chordata; class Actinopteri; order Myctophiformes; family Myctophidae; genus Protomyctophum; species Protomyctophum parallelum. The sequence continues at coordinate 8,803,855 of NC_139709.1, forward strand.
GCAGAATTCATCAGTAAAATCGTTGACATGGTTGCACACATTGTTGGAGATGAGCCACAGTTGAAAGAGGATGAGGCACAGTTGGAGAAGGATGAGGATAAGGCAGAATTCATCAGTAAAATCGTTGACATGGTTGCACACATTGTTGGAGATGAGGCACAGTTGAAAGAGGATGAGGCACAGTTGGAAGAGGATGAGGCACAGTTGGAGAAGGATGAGGATATAGCAGATCTGCGTGGATGAGGCATCATGGGTGATCCGGTGATGAGATGGGCCCTGCTGGCCTGATGGAGAGGTGAGGACAGGAAGTCAACAAGCCCTATATCGTTTGTACTGACACGGTCCATGTAGTTATAGTAAATGGAAGTTCCCCTAGTATAAAGTTGAGTATACGGTATTTTTGAGGGGTTTGTGTGAACATAAACATTGAATGCCATTGAATTGAATGGCCAGTTTTGAGTGTTTGTGCAAACACAAACATGGCATAAACACAAACATTGAAGACAAAAGTGAGGACGCAAATTGTGATTGGCCGGAATGAGATGATGCATGATGATAAGAGCACCCCTCTCTTCACACGGGTGTGATTTATTTTTACACCATTTCATTAAAGCAGCAGAAAACCGCATACACTCTTGCATAATAATTATAATAATTTTACATGAAGACATTTTTTCTTTTTATGTCTTTATAAACTAATAATAATAACATGCCACTATCTATGTATTAACGTGTTAATGCACTTCTTTTACAGCTCCAGAGGAAACCCAGAGTCACCATCGTCTTCAATAATACATCATTTGGCCGATCGAGACCTATTTGTGACACTCAAATAAAAGTAAAATGCAACTTTTGACTTGCCTTCTTTTTTGTGATGGGGGGGGGGGGGGGAAGATTATTTTCTAAAGAACATAAAGGATAAACTACTAGGGCATGGCTTTCTAACTGGTGGTCCATGAAGGTATTGCATGTGGTCCCTGACCAAGCATTTAGTATGTAGGAGTGAACATTTGTATTTTATTTTATTTTATCGACAACTAGTTGAGAAACAATGCACTAAAATTTAGTGCATAGGACATCACATGTGATCCTATATGAAGTCCTCCTCCCTGTGAGAGAGGAGCTCCAGAGAGTGATCCTATATGAAGTCCTCCTCCCTGTGAGAGAGGAGCTCCAGAGAGTGATCCTATATGAAGTCCTCCCTGTGAGAGAGGAGCTCCAGAGAGTGATCCTATATGAAGTCCTCCCTGTGAGAGAGGAGCTCCAGAGAGTGATCCTATATGAAGTCCTCCCTGTAAGAGAGGAGCTCCAGAGAGTGATCCTATATGAAGTCCTCCCTGTGAGAGAGGAGCTCCAGAGAGTGATCCTATATGAAGTCCTCCTCCCTGTGAGAGAGGAGCTCCAGAGAGTGATCCTATATGAAGTCCTCCTCCCTGTGAGAGAGGAGCTCCAGAGAGTGATCCTATATGAAGTCCTCCCTGTGAGAGAGGAGCTCCAGAGAGTGATCCTATATGAAGTCCTCCTCCCTGTAAGAGAGGAGCTCCAGAGAGTGATCCTATATGAAGTCCTCCTCCCTGTGAGAGAGGAGCTCCAGAGAGTGATCCTATATGAAGTCCTCCTCCCTGTGAGAGAGGAGCTCCAGAGAGTGATCCTATATGTGAAGTCCTCCTCCCTGTGAGAGAGGAGCTCCAGAGAGTGATCCTATATGAAGTCCTCCTCCCTGTGAGAGAGGAGCTCCAGAGAGTGATCCTATATGAAGTCCTCCCTGTGAGAGAGGAGCTCCAGAGAGTGATCCTATATGAAGTCCTCCCTGTGAGAGAGGAGCTCCAGAGAGTGATCCTATATGAAGTCCTCCTCCCTGTGAGAGAGGAGCTCCAGAGAGTGATCCTATATGAAGTCCTCCTCCCTGTGAGAGAGGAGCTCCAGAGAGTGATCCTATATGAAGTCCTCCCTGTGAGAGAGGAGCTCCAGAGAGTGATCCTATATGAAGTCCTCCCTGTGAGAGAGGAGCTCCAGAGAGTGATCCTATATGAAGTCCTCCCTGTAAGAGAGGAGCTCCAGAGAGTGATCCTATATGAAGTCCTCCCTGTGAGAGAGGAGCTCCAGAGAGTGATCCTATATGAAGTCCTCCTCCCTGTGAGAGAGGAGCTCCAGAGAGTGATCCTATATGAAGTCCTCCTCCCTGTGAGAGAGGAGCTCCAGAGAGTGATCCTATATGAAGTCCTCCCTGTGAGAGAGGAGCTCCAGAGAGTGATCCTATATGAAGTCCTCCTCCCTGTAAGAGAGGAGCTCCAGAGAGTGATCCTATATGAAGTCCTCCTCCCTGTGAGAGAGGAGCTCCAGAGAGTGATCCTATATGAAGTCCTCCTCCCTGTGAGAGAGGAGCTCCAGAGAGTGATCCTATATGTGAAGTCCTCCTCCCTGTGAGAGAGGAGCTCCAGAGAGTGATCCTATATGAAGTCCTCCTCCCTGTGAGAGAGGAGCTCCAGAGAGTGATCCTATATGAAGTCCTCCCTGTGAGAGAGGAGCTCCAGAGAGTGATCCTATATGAAGTCCTCCCTGTGAGAGAGGAGCTCCAGAGAGTGATCCTATATGAAGTCCTCCTCCCTGTAAGAGAGGAGCTCCAGAGAGTGATCCTATATGAAGTCCTCCTCCCTGTGAGAGAGGAGCTCCAGAGAGTGATCCTATATGAAGTCCTCCTCCCTGTGAGAGAGGAGCTCCAGAGAGTGATCCTATATGAAGTCCTCCTCCCTGTAAGAGAGGAGCTCCAGAGAGTGATCCTATATGAAGTCCTCCTCCCTGTGAGAGAGGAGCTCCAGAGAGTGATCCTATATGAAGTCCTCCTCCCTGTGAGAGAGGAGCTCCAGAGAGTGATCCTATATGAAGTCCTCCTCCCTGTAAGAGAGGAGCTCCAGAGAGTGATCCTATATGAAGTCCTCCTCCCTGTGAGAGAGGAGCTCCAGAGAGTGATCCTATATGTGAAGTCCTCCTCCCTGTGAGAGAGGAGCTCCAGAGAGTGATCCTATATGAAGTCCTCCTCCCTGTGAGAGAGGAGCTCCAGAGAGTGATCCTATATGAAGTCCTCCTCCCTGTGAGAGAGGAGCTCCAGAGAGTGATCCTATATGTGAAGTCCTCCTCCCTGTGAGAGAGGAGCTCCAGAGAGTGATCCTATATGAAGTCCTCCTCCCTGTGAGAGAGGAGCTCCAGAGAGTGATCCTATATGAAGTCCTCCCTGTGAGAGAGGAGCTCCAGAGAGTGATCCTATATGAAGTCCTCCCTGTGAGAGAGGAGCTCCAGAGAGTGATCCTATATGAAGTCCTCCTCCCTGTAAGAGAGGAGCTCCAGAGAGTGATCCTATATGAAGTCCTCCTCCCTGTGAGAGAGGAGCTCCAGAGAGTGATCCTATATGAAGTCCTCCTCCCTGTGAGAGAGGAGCTCCAGAGAGTGATCCTATATGAAGTCCTCCTCCCTGTAAGAGAGGAGCTCCAGAGAGTGATCCTATATGAAGTCCTCCTCCCTGTGAGAGAGGAGCTCCAGAGAGTGATCCTATATGTGAAGTCCTCCTCCCTGTGAGAGAGGAGCTCCAGAGAGTGATCCTATATGAAGTCCTCCCTGTGAGAGAGGAGCTCCAGAGAGTGATCCTATATGAAGTCCTCCCTGTAAGAGAGGAGCTCCAGAGAGTGATCCTATATGAAGTCCTCCCTGTAAGAGAGGAGCTCCAGAGAGTGATCCTATATGAAGTCCTCCCTGTGAGAGAGGAGCTCCAGAGAGTGATCCTATATGAAGTCCTCCCTGTAAGAGAGGAGCTCCAGAGAGTGATCCTATATGAAGTCCTCCCTGTAAGAGAGGAGCTCCAGAGAGTGATCCTATATGAAGTCCTCCCTGTGAGAGAGGAGCTCCAGAGAGTGATCCTATATGAAGTCCTCCCTGTAAGAGAGGAGCTCCAGAGAGTGATCCTATATGAAGTCCTCCCTGTGAGAGAGGAGCTCCAGAGAGTGATCCTATATGAAGTCCTCCTCCCTATAGGGTCACTCTCTGTAGCTCCTCTCTCACAGGGAGGAGGACTTCATATAGGATCACTCTCTGGAGCTCCCCAGGGAGGACTTCATATAGACCGATTCATATAGACCGATAACGCCAGTGTACTTTATACCTCATACTTTAAATGCTTAGTATGAGGTATAAAATACAGCAGCCTTGTGTTCATAAAACAGAAAGATTTGGTATTGGGTAAGACTGGCGATATGTATCTTTCCCTGCTTCGTCTCAACCATTACTCAATGGCTCTGGTCTGAGCCACCGCGGTGGATATTAGACATTCCGTTTAATTTTATTTTTTATGTTGCCACTACTGTTGGAGCAGCCATAAACTACACAGGTTCATCTCGATGTTCTGGGCATCTTTGTAATGTTAGTGTTAGTAAAAAAGCAGGTAAAGGAGTAAAGTTTGAGGCAAACTAACATCAGTCACTCTGCCGTTCACTGTAGTGGAAGAGGTGCGCCTGGTGAGGGTTTTATCCCCGCAGCTACGTCGAGTCCGCCTACAGGAAATACGTAGGCTGCGACCATGAAACCGCTACGGAATCGGTCTATAGGATCACTCTCTGGAGCTCCTCTCTCACAGGGAGGACTTCATATAGGATCACTCTCTGGAGCTCCTCTCTCACAGGGAGGAGGACTTCATATAGGATCACTCTCTGGAGCTCCTCTCTCACAGGGAGGACTTCATATAGAATCACTCTCTGGAGCTCCTCTCTTACAGGGAGGAGGACTTCATATAGGATCACTCTCTGGAGCTCCTCTCTTACAGGGAGGACTTCATATAGGATCACTCTCTGGAGCTCCTCTCTCACAGGGAGGAGGACTTCATATAGGATCACTCTCTGGAGCTCCTCTCTCACAGGGAGGACTTCATATAGGATCACTCTCTGGAGCTCCTCTCTTACAGGGAGGACTTCATATAGGATCACTCTCTGGAGCTCCTCTCTCACAGGGAGGACTTCATATAGGATCACTCTCTGGAGCTCCTCTCTCACAGGGAGGAGGACTTCATATAGGATCACATGTGATGTCCTATGCACTAAATTTTAGTGCATTGTTTCTCAACTAGTTGTCGATAAAATAAAATAAAATACAAATGTTCACTCCTACATACTAAATGCTTGGTCAGGGACCACATGCAATACCTTCATGGACCACCAGTTAGAAAGCCATGCCCTAGTAGTTTATCCTTTATGTTCTTTAGAAAATACTCTTTCCCCCCCCCCCCCCCCCCATCACAAAAAAAAGAAGGCAAGTCAAAAGTTGCATTTTACTTTTATTTGAGTGTCACAAATAGGTCTCGATCGGCCAAATGATGTATTATTGAAGACGATGGTGACTCTGGGTTTCCTCTGGAGCTGTAAAAGAAGTGCATTAACACGTTAATACATAGATAGTGGCATGTTATTATTATTAGTTTATAAAGACAAGAAAAAATGTCTTCATGTAAAATTATTATTATTATTATGCAAGAGTGTATGCGGTTTTCTGCAGCTTTAATGAAATGGTGTAAAAATAAATCACACCCGTGTGAAGAGAGGGGTGCTCTTATCATCATGCATCATCTCATTCTGGCCAATCACAATTTGCGTCCTCACTTTTGTCTTCAATGTTTGTGTTTATGCCATGTTTGTGTTTGCACAAACACTCAAAACTGGCCATTCAATTCAATGGCATTCAATGTTTATGTTCACACAAACCCCTCAAAAATACCGTATACTCAACTTTATACTAGGGGAACTTCCATTTACTATAACTACATGGACCGTGTCAGTACAAACGATATAGGGCTTGTTGACTTCCTGTCCTCACCTCTCCATCAGGACAGCGGGGCCCATCTCATCACCGGATCACCCATGATGCCTCATCCACGCAGATCTGCCTTATCCTCATCCTTCTCCAACTGTGCCTCATCCCCAAAATGAGGCAACCAGAATTCTTCTGCCTTATCCTCATCCTTCTCCAACTGTGCCTCATCTCCAGCAATGTGTGCAACCATGTCCCTAAACCATGCAGGTTTAGGGGCGTCTCGCAGGGTAAGTGTACAGTGTAGAATAATAAAGGATATTTTTGCTGTATATTGGAATACGATTGGAATTGACTATGGATTTTTACCTTGACTATGGATTTGACTGTGGATTTGATTTGACCTCCCAGCCAGCTCAATTTAAGTATAACTAGAAAAAGTGCCCTTCCGGGCACAGGTCTCCACCAGGTTATCCACAGATCCGTGCAGTTAGAGGTAAAAACACTTTTCGGCCAGTTATAGCGCCACCTTGAGGCTGAGTTGAAATTGTTCATGTGGCATTTCGTCCTGGGCCTAGTGGGAATGTGGGTGCACAATTTCACGGAAATCACGCGATGTGTTCAGCATTTTGTTTGAAACTGAGCACTCCTGTGAACTTTGGAAGCCAATCTTAACCAATCAGGATGGAGTCTGATAAATCTGAAAGACCCGTTTCGTTGAATGGCTCTAGAGAGACTGTGTACCAATTTGCGTGATGTTTGGACAAAATCTGTAGGTGTACTGTGCAAAAACTTGTTTTGCACAAAGCGGCCTCCTGGTGGCGCTATAACAGGCCGCTCTGGAAAGTTTGGGGCAGAGGTTCATGGTTGGCATCCAGGGAGTGTGTGTGCAAAATATGGCATCGACCGGGTTAACGGTGGCCGAGATTAGCTGTTCACGGACACACGGACACACGGACGGACGGACGGACGGACGGACACGCGGACGGACGGAGTGCAAAACATACTCTCCCCACATGCCTTCGGCCTGGTGGAGACAATCAAGCTGTACTGGAGATGCGGCGTACGGCTTGGATTACTATAGCAGAGCTACCAACCTGCACACATTTTGTGTACCAACCACGCAATTCTAGGTGTCTATACGCCTAGAATTGCGTGGTTGGTACACAAAATGTGTGCAGGTTGGCAGCTCTGCTATAGGCAGTTCTAACATGAACATAAATTGCTGCGTTCAAGTTCAGGAGAGTAAGGAAGGGGCAATTCTCATGAATGCTGCCTTCGAGTAGGGCATGGAGAGAGGGCATTTGTGGGGCGGTTTCACCACAGTAAATACTTCATCCATGGTCTAGGGGGGCACTTTTTACCGATGGGTAAAGGGGCAGCTAGGGCACCTAGGGTACAAACGGCTGTTGGTACCATAGGAGAGATAACAGGTAAATGTTGATCAAAATAACAATTATTGTATATACACTTCTTAAAATGTAGTAATGCAGATGTTTAACTCATGAGTTAAAAATCTATAAGGGTCCATTTGGTTACCAACTTTCCATCATTTAGCTGGGGACCACCTGGAACCCCCTCAGGGACCACTGGTGACCCTCCGGACCACTGGTTGAAAACCACTGCTTTAAGTTACACGGCTTAACATCACATCACACAAAATGACATCTTATGAAACTATAGTTACCTGGCTTATCCTCGGCTTTGGCATTCTGCAATGATGCCGCGTTACTGATGGCCAGCACAGCGAAAAGAAGGATCACAATCTTCATTTTTCTGTGAGAACATAAAAAAGCTGTCAGTCAGTATAGTTGTTTGACTCTGTCTGTATGCCTTTGGATCTGCTACAGAGACAACTTATAAGGACATTGAATGTAACTGATGTCGTTCTCATTAGACAGTGTTTATCAACCTTTTCTGGGTCAGGAGGACCCACTTTAAGATCCTCAAAAACACATATTAAGGCCACTTAACACAATAGCCTATATCGATTGTAATTTCACTCTTCGAGGTTTGAAATACAAAATAAAATACTTTGACATTTTTTTAACACATAACTTATCATTACAATATCTGTGCTCTACCAATTATTTGACCCTGCAGCCTGCAGGTCAAGCATCGTCATTGCAATTGCATACTAGCAAGAATACTTTGAGCTCACCTTCAGTAGTTTGGGGAAGTCCTCAGAGCTGAGAAGAATCACGTCAGTCAGCGATGTCTGTAATGTGTGAAGTCTATCCGCCCTAGCTACTGCAATATATACTGCACTAGTACGAGTGTTTATTGAGTGCAGGCTTGCAAATAGCCTTGAACAATTATAAATATTGGTATATTTGACACGTTTTAGGTATATTGGACGTGTCAGCTTTTGACATGTCTTAAAGCTGAATTACACGTGAATACATGGTTGACGTAACCAAAAAATAAGTAGAACAAAAACGGAACTGGCCATTTGAAAATAGCCCATCTACAAGCTCACAATGCGTCGCAAATATTTTTTATACATTTGAAAACTTGAAATGGGACATTCTGCACGATGACTTTCTACTTTTGGCACTTTGACCCATTTAAGCCTGACATCGAAATTTAAAAAAAATCTTCTAAATCCTGACAGTTTTCTGAAAAACTGTATCAGTTTCTGTATCAGTGGTGCTCAATATTTCATGTCAATGCCCCTAAACATTATATATCGACCCTCATCGACCCCCCCCCCCTCCGAAGCAAAGATTTGAGTTAAAAACGTTTGCTGTGAAAGAATATATATTCAATGATTTGCGCCACATTTTCACGATCTTTCAAAAATAGCAGACCTATACAAGCTCATAGTGCGGCACACGGTACCGCGCTATGACCTTGTAGATCTGATATTTCTCAATAGCTAAAGTATAACATAATGCTTTAAAACACCAAAAGGGTTTCCCGCCCAAAATTGAACATTGCAGCTTGCCTTCATCTGGTGGTTGGATAAAAGGGCAACAAAAGTAAATTATCCACAGATCCGTTCAGTTAGAGGTACAAACACTTTTCGGCCAGTTATAGCGCCACCTTGAGGCTGAGTTGAAAATTTTCATGTGGCATTTCTTCCTCGGCCTATTGGGAATGTGCGTGCACAATTTCACGGAAATCACGCGATGTGTTCATGATTTGCAGCATTTTGTTTGAAACTGAGCACTCCTGTGAACTTTGGAAGCCAATCTTAACCAATCAGGATGGAGTCTGAGAAATCTGAAAGACCCGTTTCGTTGAATGGCTCTAGAGAGACTGTGTACCAATTTGCGCGATGTTTGGACAAAATCTGTAGGTGTACTGTGCAAAAACTTGTTTTGCACAAAGCGCCTCCTGGTGGCGCTATGACAGGCCGTTCTGGAAATTTTGGGGCAGAGGTTCATCGTTGGCATCCAGGGAGTGTGTGTGTGCAAAATTTGGCATCGACCGGGTTAACGGTGCCGGAGATTAGCTGCTCACGGACACACACACGGACGGACGGACACACGGACGGACGGACGGACGGAGTGCAAAACATACTCTCCCCCCATGCCTTCGGCCTGGTGGAGACAAAAACGTTTGACCCTATTTTATGTATCAAACTATAATTCACTCAATGTGTGTCTGATTTAGAAGCCTTTTTTCAAATCGGCGTCGGCTCTAAATGCCTTTTGTGTGGAGTGAAGCGTGAGGGATGTGAGGGAGTCGAGGAGTGAAGTGTGAGGGATGTGAGGGAGTCGAGGAGTGAAGCGTGAGGGATGTGAGGGAGTCGAGGAGTGAAGTGTGAGGGGTGTGAGGGAGTCGAGGAGTGAAGTGTGAGGGATGTGAGAGTCGAGGAGTGAAGCGTGAGGGATGTGAGGGAGTCGAGGAGTGAAGTGTGAGGGGTGTGAGGGAGTCGAGGAGTGAAGTGTGAGGGGTGTGAGAGTCGAGGAGTGAAGTGTGAGGGATGTGAGGGAGTCGAGGAGTGAAGTGTGAGGGATGTGAGGGAGTCGAGGAGTGAAGTGTGAGGGATGTGAGGGAGTCGAGGAGTGAAGTGTGAGGGATGTGAGAGTCGAGGAGTGAAGCGTGAGGGATGTGAGAGTCGAGGAGTGAAGTGTGAGGGATGTGAGGGAGTCGAGGAGTGAAGTGTGAGGGATGTGAGAGTCGAGGAGTGAAGTGTGAGGGATGTGAGAGTCGAGGAGTGAAGTGTGAGGGATGTGAGGGAGTCGAGGAGTGAAGTGTGAGGGATGTGAGGGAGTCGAGGAGTGAAGTGTGAGGGATGTGAGGGAGTCGAGGAGTGAAGCGTGAGGGATGTGAGGGAGTCGAGGAGTGAAGTGTGAGGGATGTGAGTCGAGGAGTGAAGTGTGAGGGATGTGAGGGAGTCGAGGAGTGAAGTGTGAGGGATGTGAGTCGAGGAGTGAAGTGTGAGGGATGTGAGGGAGTCGAGGAGTGAAGTGTGAGGGATGTGAGGGAGTCGAGGAGTGAAGTGTGAGGGATGTGAGTCGAGGAGTGAAGTGTGAGGGATGTGAGAGTCGAGGAGTGAAGCGTGAGGGATGTGAGGGAGTCGAGGAGTGAAGCGTGAGGGATGTGAGGGAGTCGAGGAGTGAAGTGTGAGGGATGTGAGGGAGTCGAGGAGCGAAGTGTGAGGGATGTGAGGGAGTCGAGGAGTGAAGTGTGAGGGATGTGAGTCGAGGAGTGAAGTGTGAGGGATGTGAGAGTCGAGGAGTGAAGTGTGAGGGATGTGAGGGAGTCGAGGAGTGAAGCGTGAGGGATGTGAGGGAGTCGAGGAGTGAAGCGTGAGGGATGTGAGGGAGTCGAGGAGTGAAGTGTGAGGGATGTGAGGGAGTCGAGGAGTGAAGTGTGAGGGATGTGAGGGAGTCGAGGAGTGAAGCGTGAGGGATGTGAGGGAGTCGAGGAGTGAAGCGTGAGGGATGTGAGGGAGTCGAGGAGTGAAGCGTGAGGGATGTGAGGGAGTCGAGGAGTGAAGTGTGAGGGATGTGAGTCGAGGAGTGAAGTGTGAGGGATGTGAGGGAGTCGAGGAGTGAAGTGTGAGGGATGTGAGTCGAGGAGTGAAGTGTGAGGGATGTGAGGGAGTCGAGGAGTGAAGTGTGAGGGATGTGAGGGAGTCGAGGAGTGAAGTGTGAGGGATGTGAGTCGAGGAGTGAAGTGTGAGGGATGTGAGAGTCGAGGAGTGAAGTGTGAGGGATGTGAGGGAGTCGAGGAGTGAAGCGTGAGGGATGTGAGGGAGTCGAGGAGTGAAGTGTGAGGGATGTGAGGGAGTCGAGGAGCGAAGCGTGAGGGTGTGCTTCAGAAAGGAGGGGGTTGTGTTAACGACCCTGCAAAAGACCCGGCCGTAACTCGCTCATCCAAGAAGGGAGCTATCGAGCGACGCAGTCCCGCACCAGGACATAATTCCCAATTCATTTTCCCCATAGACGTTTCAAAAAGTATTTATTTAAAGCCTCGGGCAAAGCCAACTAGGCAGGTGACAACTCAATAAACACAAATTTCTGGGCCGAACAAATAATTAAAAAGATGAAAAACGACGTACCGTGCCCTTTTTTTCGTCTTTCTAATTATCTGTTCGTCCCAAAGATTTGTGTTTATTGTCATGAGTTGTCACCTGCCGGGTTGGCTTTGTCTGAGGCTTAAAAGGTCTTTAAATAAATACTTTTTGAAACGTCTATGGGGAAAATGAATGGGGAATTATTTCCTGGTGCCCTCGCAGGGAGCGGGACTGCGACTCTCTTGGCCGTGGCGTGGTTGCCTGCCTTGCTCTGCCGAGTTGTAGATCGGGGTTCGATAGGGTGCTAAACGTTACATTATAATCCTTTTGTTGTCCTTATCAGCTAGTCTTGATGACGATTTTATAGAGGCCGTTCTAGAACACTGTAATAAACACCTGCCATGACTAAACCAACAGACCAGATGCACCAATTGCAATCAGTTCCCAGCAAACAATATTGACCTAATTGATGCCACAACCAAGGTATCGTACAATGTAAAATTGTTCCCCAAACTAAAAGGCTATGAATTGTCTATGTAGTGAAAATACACGGATAACAGGCCATGCCTATTGTGTCTATTATTCATTGTTTGTGTGTGTATGTGTCTATTGTTCATCACATTATTGTGATGTTTCAGTGGGACTTCATCACATTATAACATGTCATATATAGCGCTCCAACATGGCTGTGGATGCAAATGAATGGCGAAAGACATCAGGTGCCTACGAGGCTGCTGTTCGAAAGCTGGATCAAAAGCTTAGCATGTAATGAAAAAGAATAAATTAGACACACACCCGAGCAACAACACCACAGCTACATGCTAAAACAAAGATTCATTTTCTGTTCATTTTAAATGGGGCACAATTAGACCGAGAGAACAGTATGAAACTATTGGATCACTGGTCATTAAAATGTGAAACGACGAGAGTGTCTGAAATGTGAGCTCAGCCGCTGCTTGAAAGCATCAATATCAACAGTGTCGGTGTGCACGGCTGCATTCGTCTTTGAAGGCCAAAAAAATACCATATGGGTAAATATTCCATTGAAATGCAAAGCTCTGGCATCGATTTATAACGGCCATTATGTGGAGAGACCCCCCCCCCTCTCCACATAATCTGACCATATTATATTTCTTTCTCCTTCTGTGCATGTGTGTGTCTCTCTGTCTTTCCATATGTGACTAAATTTGACTGAGGGATTGCCATTGGATTTTTTTGAATTTTCGTTTTTCATGTCATATGAAAGCAGGGAATCATAGCTTCAAATTTACATATTGGTTGTTCAGTTTGACCCACCAGTTTTGGAGATATGGCTTATAGAGTATAATGTCTTGCAGAAAACAGCGAGTTGAGAAAACAGGCTTGAAAGGTTCACTTCTGTGCTCTCTAACATTACACCTAGCTACATGTTTGGGCATTTATTTCATATTTACATGTCGATTTCAGCTCTGACACTTATTTCAGACATGCTCTAGTGACGAGTCTGCCTGTGCTATTAACTCATTTAAAAAACAAAGCTGTGAAAAAGCTGGTGAAAAGCTGAAATTTGCGCGATGGCAGTCTCTCAGTGAAATCTGGTCACATATGGTGTCTCTCTCTCTCTCCCACAGTGATTCCATGTGTGACATCTTAGTGTTCTGCCCATTGTTATGCGGGTAACCTTTACCCGCCTGCCTGACGGTCCTGGAGAACCACTCACCCAATCGACTTGAAACTCGACACGGCGACACCGCAACTTCCTCGTGTCTTCAGAAATACGAGATATGCACACGACAGGCAGACATACTGATATTCCTGGAATGTATGTAGCATCTATGTATAGATAGATGTGTGTGTGTGTGTGTGTGTCTGCGTGCGTGGGCATTTGTGTGAAATACAAGATGTAAGCACACATACTGTATAGCCCATTCTGACCTGAGATCAGATTCATAACGAGGTTTCCACTGGACACACACTGGTCTGACGAACCCATTCTGACCTGAGATCAGATTCTAAAAATGTCAGTCGTTCTTCGATTTTTTTTCAAAAATAGCAGACCTACAAGCTCGTATCGCGCCACTCGGTGGCGCGATATGAGCTTGTAGATCTGCTATTTTTAAATAGCTAAAGCATAACATGATGCTGACACCAAAATGGGTGCCCGGTCAGAATGGGATAGATACAGTGGTTGGCCAACCGCTGGGGTATACCACCAGTAATCTCTAATGGCTTCCAGAAAAGAACAGGAAAAGAAGCAAGTACTCGGTTGAGTAGTAATTTGTGTAATGGGTGCACGGTTCTGGTAGAACAGTCCAGGCCATAGAAATGGATACCAGCACACTCGCGTTATTCTAATTCCAATGGGATTATTGGGGAAAACTGAAAAAGAAACGAGAATCCTTTTGGATATAACGTGAGTGCTCTGATCCATTTCTATGGACTCTTGATGGCTTCCACCATGAATGCTCGACTGCCTCAGAAGTCACGATCACTAAGACTATATACCGCGTAAAGAAGGCACCCCCACCCAGTCCCCACCAGCACAGATGCACCTCCTGGGTATTTGTCAGGATTTCAACAGGGGAGGGAGGGGGTGGGGGGGGGGAGAGAGAGGGAGAGGGAGGGAGAGGGAGGGGGAGGGGGAGGGGGAGAGAGAGAGAGAGAGAGAGAGAGGGAGAGGATAAATATTATTCAAGTGAGGTTAGCTCCTTGAATGAGCTTGTTAAGGTGTCTGTGAGAGAGAGAGAGAAGGAGATGAAAGGTGTATGGCAACAAGAACAGGTGGGGGGGTCTGATATGAAAAGAAGAAGGCGTGTTTGTGTTGTTTGGAGGGATTCCTGTTGCTCATAGACATAGCCCTGTCACAAGGATCAGCCTCTTGACAGCTCACCTCCCGCGGCGCAAAACAAGAAGCCACGGGAATACTACGTTGTTCTTCTTATCTCTGTCTCCGCAAGGAGGAGAAGAGTTCTCAGCCCGACGCTTCAGAAAGAGAGAGAGAGACACTAAACAGACAGAAAGAAAGGCATACAGAGGTAGTAGGGGACACAGAAGCGATGGAAGCTCAGTCCAAGAAGCAGCGGTTTAAGAAAGGTCGGAGTGCCACGTTCAGCATTGATGGCTTCAACATCACCATAGGTGAGAGACACGGAGCACGTGGCTGGGGACTGTGTGTGTGTGTGCGTGCGTGCGTGCGTGCGTGCGTGCGTGCGTGCGTGCGTGCGTGCGTGCGTGCGTGCGTGCGTGCGTGCGTGCGTGCGTGTGTGCGTGCGTGCGTGCGTGTGTGTGTGTGTGTGTGTGTGTGTATCGGAGAGAAAGTGGAGAGGTTCAGTGTGTCAGATAGAGATAAATAGATGGACCTTTTTTGATGCCATGGTGGAAATTCAGTTGTCAAATATAACGGCAGTACAGCAGAATCACAGGGTAGATATACTGTACATAAGGGAAAAAAAGGAGATATATAAAGATAAATACAACTTTATTGTCCATGAAATTGTACATGAAATGGAAATTTGTCTTTGGGCGCAGCGCCAGTCAGTTTGCAACAATAGAAACATTACATAAAATGCATTCCCATAACGCAGGAACTGTGATCATGCTGGGCTGTGGGGATTAGGTGGTGCAAAAACATGTTTTGATTTAATTGCCCACAGCAGTTGGCACAAACGAGGCTCATGTAACCCACTCTTAAGCCTCCTGCCTGATGGTAGCAAGTACATTTCCGGGCGAAGAGGGTGGGTAGAGTCATTGTAAATCTGAATAGCTTTTTGGAGCGGTTGTATACAGTATGTCCTGCATCAGTTGCAACTGTTTGTCTCCAATGATCTCACTAGCCTGGTTGACTACCCGGGTGAGGTTTTTTTTGAGGGGCGATATAGCCCCTCCTATGTACAGCTTTCTGTCTATGTGCACAAACTTTGTCCTAACACAAATCCCATTGACAATGATTGGACAATTTTAAGTGTTTGTGTAAACACAACCATTGCATAACACAAACATTGAAGACGAAGGTGAGGACGCAAATTCTGATTTGCCGGAATGAGAATGATTTATGTTGATGCACCATGATAAGATCGCCCCTCACTTCACATGGGTGTGATTTTTTTTTTAAATCTATAACTGAGAGCTACCCATACGAGGAGGACACTCAGTGAGTGACCTATAGACCATGGTATCAGGGTGTGTGCATTAAAACATCTCGCTTTTCTGAGAAGATAAAGCCGCTGCCTTGCCTTTTTTATAATTGTTATCTGCATTGGTTGGTTTGAAAGGTGAGTTTATTGTCTATGGTTGTTCCCAGATATTTAAAGTCACTGACCTGCTCCACTTTACGTCAGTCAGTAATCAGTCCGTTATCAGTCATTTACTTGACGAGCAACTCCCACATACATACTTCTAGAGGGAGTGTAAATTATGATCTGGTGCCACCCTTTTTCAGAACAAATATGGGTAAATTCACCTTTCACAGCACTGCCACTCAAGTGTGGAATGCCCTGCCCCCTTCCCTCAAAACAAGCAAAGATCACTGGTTTCCTTTTTAAAAGGGTCTGAACATTCACCTGTCACTGTCATCAGGTCCCCCCCTTGTATCATCGTATTTCTATTCCAACCTGTACGTGTAGATTTAATGTGTTTGAGAAATCCTAATTGTTTGTTGTCACTGTTGTTATTGTGAATGAATGTATGGAACCTGAATGGAAACAAGAACGCAAGGTCTTTCTTCAGTGCTGTCCTTTTTGACATGCTGTGCTTGTCCTGTACCCTGTACTGTTTGCATTTTATTGTCTAATACAATTATCAATCAATCAATCAAACTTCCTCCCCACCCATAATATCAGGCCTAAAGATGGACCCTGAGCCCTCTGCTAACCCCCCCCCCCCCCTCCTCCCTCCTCCCAAACACATGAGACCAAGGAGCTAAAGGAAACGACGAGTATACTAATTGTAATGAGAAAGATGTAAAAGGTACACGATAGAAGGTAGCAACATTATAGGACTATAGAAACTAAGTGTATGAGACCAAATTGTACTACAGAACTGGGGGGAAAAAGACTGAAAAACGGTGTCACGCCAACATCACTGCCTTTCAGGATTTATAGGCAATTCACACTGAGACGGACTGAATCCGTTTCATTGGAACCGTTTCCGAATGCGGTTGCCTGGTCCCCGATGGCCATGATTCACATTGCCCGAGATTCAACAGCGCACCCGGGTACACTTCATTCAACATAATGTGGCTCAGAGGGGCGCTGTGGACTGAGGCTTTAGGAGACAGAAAATGTCATGTCACAGAAGAAGAGTCACTTTCAGAGTTTGGAGCAAATAATAAAGTGTGTTTGTGTTCCTGACGTTGTCTTCAGTTATAATAATAACATAACAATACACAACTAAAGCAGTGTGCGCTGATGGGCTTAAACAGTGCAATGTAACGTTGTCTCGTCTGTATGACGGTGACGTCACATACATATCCTTGGTATGTGTTAACAGCGATGTCACTGACTAATCCTTGGTAGGTTTGTCCTAGTTGCAGCGCATGGCATGTGTTTTATTTCTTTATGTTTTTTCCCACGGCTCGTGTTGTGTTCTGCTACTCAAACACTAGCGGATTATCAATCATTCTTTGTCAACATTCAAGTAGAACTACCAGAAGTACAACCCAGGTAAAATAATGTGTCATTATAAAAATATATAAATTATGATTATAGTTCACTTCCTCCTTTTAGTACGGATGGCTTTTCACATTGCAGCAATCCGTATCCGAGACTTTGATTGATTGCGATCCCGGGTACGGTTGGGCGATCCGCTCCCGGGAACGGTACGCATCATTCACACTACCACAACATCTGCCATAGTGTGAATCGCCCCTTAACAGTATCATTCTATCGTCACGCTGACTTGGGTTGAGTGTATATTAAAGATATCTTTTTTGCGGCTTACGCCTTTTATTGGTTTTTTTAAGGGACAGACAGTAGGCTGACAGGAAACGGGAGAGAGATGGGGGAAGACATGCAGTAAAGGCCGTGTCGGGCTCGGGAGTCGAACCCGCGGCACACTGCGACTGGATTACCAGTCGGGTGCCCAGACAGTTACGCCACCGCCTGGGCGGGTTGAGTGTATATTACGGTGCGCTCAAATTTCACGTCAGCTCCTGCTCCTGTATGCAAAATTGCACAAACATTTTCAGTGGTGGAAAGTACAATTTTTCTACTCTTATTTGAAAACTTTCGTTACTTTGTAGATTTTGATTATTATTACAAAACATACAGTAACCACTCCAGCCTCCTTGTAGATCGGCTAGTTTCAAGAGATTTTTGAGTGGTGCAACCACTCCTACAACCAGCAATGTCAGTGCGTATGTATGTATCTATGTAGCAGTGGTCATGAGCACGAGTATATGACTTATTAGTACCTGTAGGGGGAGCCAGAAACAGAGAGAGTGCTGTGCCTGCTGCCTGCTAATGAGAGAGAGAGAGAGGGTACTTTTGGTATACTTTAAGTGTATTTTGTGGACATTTACTTGTAACAGAGCATTTTTACATTGCAGTATTGATAAATTTACTTATAAAATGTGAGAACTTTTTCCACCTGACAGGCACATGAATCCACTCCAAAAAATTGTTACCACTTATACCAAACTAATAAATAATGTGGAAAATAAAAAATATGATTTGTAAAGTCATACATCGACTATGAATTGGTAGCATATTTCCAACTGTGTACAAGCAATTAAATACGAGCAATTAAATACAATATAACATATTTACAATGTTCGAAGTTAGATGCTTGTTTATAGCATTATGTTATACTTTAGCAATTGAAAAATAGCAGATCTACAAGCTCATAGCGCGGCACTCGAGCTTGTAGATCTGCTATTTTTGAAGTCTTGAAAATGTGATCTTTGAATATATATTCTTTCAGAGCGAACGTTTTTATTTTTAACTCAAATCTTTGCTTCTGGGGCGGTCCCTGGAACAACATATTTTCAGATGGGGGGGGGGGGGGTCAGCGGCCCAATTTTTAGAAACACTGACATAGAAACATAAAGGGTTTTCAGAAGACATTTGTAGAATCGTCCTCAGGTCTAAATGGGTTAAAGGTCATTCAGATCTACAGAAACGCAGATCTGTCTCTGTTAAGAATAGCACAGATACCATACAACATGTTATTGACGTTTAGAAGATTTAGAACACTTTCCTGGGGGTCTTTATGTGTGTAATATGTGGTTTTAGATGTTTTAGCAGTGAGCCCAGTGTCTCTGATGTCATGGACGCTGGGCTCACTTACTTCCTGGTCTACATCAAGAAAGCTTAGAGAAGGAAAAGACACCAACGTCATGGTGTCACGTGACTGGATGCCGGGGCTGCGCCATGACACCCCACCACGCCCCCATGTGCCAAAACTCGCATCGGAAGTTCGATGAATACATGGGAGTGGATGGGAGACCGCTGGACATCTTGTAAACAAACATTATTCATGAACGATAGCGACCTTTGTCATATAATCGGTCCAGGAATATAATAGAAGACATATCACAGATTGTTTTCCGACTTGGTGTTTTTCGACTTGCTAACTGTTTAATTTTATTCAGGAATTTAAAGAGCACAGCTCTGGTACCTCTGGGCTGCATGGGCTTAACCTAACTCCGCCAGCTGGTGGCAGTATTGGGTTCACAATCCTGCCTTCAAACCCCATAGGCCTATATTGTTTTTAATTCATCAACATTACAAACTAAATAACGTTTAAACAAATGTTGAGAATAAAGGATTTTGCAATATTACAAGTCAGTGGTGTTTGATGAAATACTTTTTTTCATATTAACAGTAGCCTTAGGACCAACCCGCCTAGTGTAATACAACAGTAGTTTTAAGTAGTACACAGTGACAAATCTGCTGCCGAAACTGCTGGGAATGTATTGGAGTGAATGGAGCAAAGTATAGACAAGCATATAAATAAACACTTTCTGAATGATTGAGACCATTGTAAAATAAACGCTTCTGTAACATAACATCACACATTACTTTCTACTGTCTTGAAGTCACCAACAAGTACCCATGAGTGGTCTAGGTTTACTGGCGCCCACCTCCCCCTATTTTCACACTGTGTAAAGTACCGTGCCAAATTCAAATAGCCACTACTTTGCATAACAACAGCTTTAACTGTTTATATACCTGAGCTGACTGTGAGCGCACGTAGCCGGTAAGCATGCCATGCACACTTGACTTACAGGAGTGTGGCTCCAGTAGGCTACTGCTGCTGTGTGGTGTTCTCCTCCATCAAATAACAGTTACAGATATATTCGTCCAAAGCAAACCTTTTAGTTTCGCTAGTGTCCAGTAAGGATGTTTGTCTGACCATTTTAAGTCTACTTTTGTGTTTTAGGCTTAGGCTATACAGCTGTTCTGTGTGCATGCCGCGATGCGTGCGTGCGTGCACGTCACGTTCCGTGGTACCAGTACAATTTCATTTAGCCAAACTGAAACTGAATAAGGCAATGTCTGGAGTTGATAGAGCAAGCATTAACTTCTTTAAGGTATGCCTATGCCTACTATATTTTGAGGGACACTTAAATCGTTTAATTACCTCTACATTTCACATGCAAATATTATACTTTCACTACAATTATTAGTTATTACTAGACTACTATTACGTTGTATTGTACTACTTAAAACTACTGTTGTATTATACTAGGCGGGTTGGTCCTAAGGCTACTGTTAATTTGCGTATTTATTCTGAAACTTAACCACTTGTAGAGCATATTACATTGTGATAGGCTACTGCTAGGCAACTTTTACTTTAGTGAAAACACCACTGACTTGTAATATTGCAAAATCCTTTATTCTCAACATTTTTAAAGCGTTATTTAGTTTGTAATGTTAGGCTTTTGAAGGCAGGATTGTGAACCCAATACTGCCACCAGCTGGCGGAGTCAGGTTAAGCCCATTCAGCCCAGAGCCGTACTGTGCTCTTTAAATTCCTGAATAAAATTAAACAGTTAGCAAGTAGAAAAACACCCAGTCGGAAAACAATCTGTGATATGTTTTCTATTATATTCCTGGACCGATTATATGACAAAGGTCGCTATCGTTCATAAATAATGTTTGTTTACAAGATGTCCAGCGGTCTCCCATCCACTCCCATGTATTCATCAAACTTCCAGTGTGAATTTTGGCACATGGGGGCGTGGTGGGGTGTCATGGCGCAGCCCCGGCGTCCAGTCACGTGACACCATGACGTTGGTGTCTTTTCCTTCTCTAAGCTTTCTTGGTCTACATGTTGTCTCAGTAAGACAGCCCTCCCCCTATCCACAAGGAGGGAGCAGTGCACCACAGCATAATGGGAATTGTAGTCCAGGAAGGAAGTGATAACCTGCATCCCACCACCACACTTCAGGCTTCATCCATTAATGTTTAGAGCATTCATCACTCCATTAACGTTAAAATTACGACGACAGCCCCAGGCTATCTCTCATAAATGTGGCGTTGCGGCCACGGTGGGACGTGGCACTCCATCATTTGGTAAAACAGCAGTGTGCGCGTGTCTCCACTCCAGTGTCTCTTATCTGCTCGGGGTTCAAACCAAAACTTATTCCAATCATGACTATGTGATTGCTGTCATTCAACAACATACCATAGGCCTACAGGGAACAGAAAATGTACGTACATATAGCCTGTTTATTATTGAATTCATGATTGAGGTTTTGGTTTAGGTCTTTACTGATGGGGGCGGCAGTGGCTCAGGGTAGAGTGGCTGGATGGAAACCGTGAGGTTACCAGTTCGAACACTTGAGCAAGACACTGAACCCCTAATTGCTCCCGATGTGCAGGTTGGTGCCTTGCATGGTTTCCTCCGGCATCGGTGTGTATGTATGAATGAATGAATGAAATATTTATTTTCGTGTCATGCCTATAGCTTGCTCCCACACAGACATCCCCCAACATAATAGCCTCAAGGCATTCACCAAATGGAACAGTGACGTCATAAAACAAGCAGCACAGGGAACAGCACCAAACTGTAACTTGGAGTATTATTAACCGTCTTCCTGCCATTGCCGAAGCCCTTCGGCAATTGAAGCATTAATTTGATATTAACGCTTGCTGCCATTGCCGAAGCCCTTCGGCAATTGCCCTTTATTAGTGCATATGATTGATCAAGCCATAATGCTACTCACGTTAGCCGGTTAGCTAGCACTGTTGTTAGCACTGCACTGGATCGTTCATATTAATTCACCGTCGCCATAAGAATCCATTCTATCCGTTTCTTTCAATCGCTTGTATCTCCTATTCCTTGTCCCAGATGGCATTTTTGGTCAAAACAGCGTTTCTTTGACGGCACGAGCCGACGTTGTGGAGTGCAAAAATGTACCGGCATTTTTCGATCATGTAAACAAAGGTTGTCTTGGCAACGTAAAGCTGGCAGGGATAAGCTCACTTCCGGTTGAGGCAAAATGTGGCTTTTCAAAATAAGAGCTCAAATTAAAAAAATGCTGGCATGAATTAGGTCCTAATTTCTCAATAAATGGCAGCAGTAAAAGGGTTAAATGTTTATATCTAAATTTCCACGACACCACTTTGGCCCATCCCATATGGGATTTATATGACACATTTAACAAAGTACATTGAAAACAACTGATTGAATGTTGTGTGTGTGTAAATGGGTGAATGTAATGCACAATCTATGTAAAGCACCTTGGATAAAGGCGCTATATATAGATGCACCATTTACCATTTACTGATGATGGGTTAAATTAACTACTGTCAACTCTTGACACTCCCCTCCCCCACCCTTAGGCGTGTGTTACTTTATATTCGAGTGGCGACACTAGTGTAGAGAGAGAGAGAGAGAGAAAGATTCATTAGCCACTTTAAACCTGGCGTCCCTATTTTTGTCATTAGAATGAAAATGTAAAACAATTTGAGTGATAGAAAATGTAACAAATTATTATATTTACTTTCAAAAATAGTAATTGAAAGGTCTCACAGCGCATCACATCGCACCGTGAGCTCGTAGAATGGCGCTATTTTATATTTGTGACTACATATAAAATAGGACTTGGCGGTTAATTTCCTGCATGTCAACAGTGGAGTCGTTGCACAGCATCACATCACAGCCTCGCTGCAACGTCTGACCTGAGATCAGATTCTAAAAAATGTTTTCTACATCCTGACAGTTTTCTGAAAAAGCTGTGTTTCTATGTCAGTCGTTCTGTGTCAGTGGTGAAAGACCCTGTGTTTCTGTGTCAGTGGTTCTCACAGGGTTAAAACCCTGTGTTTCTGTGTCAGTGGTTCTCACAGGGTTAAAACCCTGTGTTTCTGTGTCAGTGGTTCTCACAGGGTTAAAACCCTGTGTTTCTGTGTCAGTGGTTCTCACAGGGTTAAAACCCTGTGTTTCTGTGTCAGTGGTGCTCACAGGGTTAAAACCCTGTGTTTCTGTGTCAGTGGTTCTCACAGGGTTAAAACCCTGTGTTTCTGTGTCAGTGGTCCTCACAGGGTTAAAACCCTGTGTTTCTGTGTCAGTGGTCCTCACAGGGTTAAAACCCTGTGTTTCTGTGTCAGTGGTTCTCACAGGGTTAAAACCCTGTGTTTCTGTGTCAGTGGTTCTCACAGGGTTAAAACCCTGTGTTTCTGTGTCAGTGGTTCTCACAGGGTTAAAACCCTGTGTTTCTGTGTCAGTGGTGCTCACAGGGTTAAAACCCTGTGTTTCTGTGTCAGTGGTTCTCACAGGGTTAAAACCCTGTGTTTCTGTGTCAGTGGTTCTCACAGGGTTAAAACCCTGTGTTTCTGTGTCAGTGGTTCTCACAGGGTTAAAACCCTGTGTTTCTGTGTCAGTGGTTCTCACAGGGTTAAATCCCTGTGTTTCTGTGTCAGTGGTTCTCACAGGGTTAAAACCCTGTGTTTCTGTGTCAGTGGTTCTCACAGGGTTAAAACCCTGTGTTTCTGTGTCAGTGGTTCTCACAGGGTTAAAACCCTGTGTTTCTGTGTCAGTGGTTCTCACAGGGTTAAAACCCTGTGTTTCTGTGTCAGTGGTTCTCACAGGGTTAAAACCCTGTGTTTCTGTGTCAGTGGTTCTCACAGGGTTATAACCCTGTGTTTCTGTGTCAGTGGTTCTCACAGGGTTAAAACCCTGTGTTTCTGTGTCAGTGGTTCTCACAGGGTTAAAACCCTGTGTTTCTGTGTCAGTGGTGCTCACAGGGTTAAAACCCTGTGTTTCTGTGTCAGTGGTTCTCACAGGGTTAAAACCCTGTGTTTCTGTGTCAGTGGTTCTCACAGGGTTAAAACCCTGTGTTTCTGTGTCAGTGGTTCTCACAGGGTTAAAACCCTGTGTTTCTGTGTCAGTGGTTCTCACAGGGTTAAAACCCTGTGTTTCTGTGTCAGTGGTTCTCACAGGGTTAAAACCCTGTGTTTCTATGTCAGTGGTTCTCACAGGGTTAAAACCCTGTGTTTCTGTGTCAGTGGTCCTCACAGGGTTAAATCCCTGTGTTTCTGTGTCAGTGGTTCTCAAACCTTTTCATGTCAAGGTACCCCCAAAAAGTATATACATTCTGACCTGAGATCAGATTCATACGAGGTTTCCGCCGGACACACACTGGGTCTGAAGAACCT
The DNA here is from genome assembly GCF_964188405.1 of Protomyctophum parallelum. NCBI lineage: Eukaryota > Metazoa > Chordata > Actinopteri > Myctophiformes > Myctophidae > Protomyctophum > Protomyctophum parallelum. Next base: position 8,827,690 of record NC_139709.1, read on the forward strand.
ATTCTGACCTGAGATCAGATTCTAAAAATGTCAGTCGCTCTTCGAATTTTTCAAAAATAGCAGACCTACAAGCTCGTATCGCGCCACTTGGTGGCGCGATATGACCTTGTAGATCTGCTATTTTTCAATAGCTATAAGCATAACATGATGCTGACACCAAAATGGGTGCCCGCCCAGAATGGGTTAAAAAAAGCATGCGCTGTGAAAGAATATACTATATATTGAAAGATTTTCACACATCTTGTAGATCTGCTAATTTTCAACAGCTAACGTATAAAATATTGGTTAATGTGGTTAACCCATTCAGGACGGGAACCTCTTTTGGTGTTTTTAAGCATTTATTTTAAAAATAGCAGATCTATGCCGGGCTACGAGCTTGTAGATCTGCTATTTAGAAAAGTTGTGAAAATGTGGTACAAATCTTTCAAATATATATTCTTTCAGAGCGAACGTTTTTACTCAAATCTTTGCTTCTGGGGGGGGGTCCCTGGAACAACATATTTTCAGATGGGGTTCGGCGGGCAATTTCATATATTTTTGGGGGTCCTTGACATGAAAATGTTTGAGAACCACTGACATAGAAACATAGGGTTAGATGCGTTCCACATCTCAATGGGTTCTACTGTTCTGCCCATGGAAACAAGCAGAGCTTTAGTCCACAGCTGCTTCACTGCCAGGGCTTCTGCGCTGTGTCGCCTTGACCAGTGAGTGCTCTTCAAACATTCAAATGTCAAGGACCCCCAAATAACAATGTATTCGGCCACGGAGCCTTATCTGAAAGTATATGTTGTGCCATGCATAGGCAGGGACAAGGTTTGTGGTGTTAAACATATTCAAAATTGTACAAATCCTCTCAAGATTTTCTTTTTTGCGTGGAAACGGTAGATCTCGCAAGGCCTTGTTGTGAGCTTGCACGCCGGCTATTTTCAAATGGCTGATTGTATATTGTGTTAATGTGGTTAAACAGATTTTTAAGGCTATGTTAATGATACATTTTCCTGGGGACCCCCGCATGTAACCCCCTCAAGGACCCGACCCTTGCGGGTCCCCGGACCCCACTTGAGTCTCGATGACCTTGTGTGCCGATTGATTTGTTTTTGTTGTCCCCTGGGAGAGGGGGAGCCATGGGAGACAGTGGAGCAGATTACTGGCAAATTTCATAAGAATCGTTCACTTTATGATGCAAGCATGAACTTTGGCACAAATACAATCTAAGGGCCACTCTTATGGAAAAATGTGCTGGCTAATGAAAATTCCAAGATGGCGACCATGTCGGCCACCTTAGCGGAGAAGATAATGATATAATCTTTCAGGTTGTGATACAAGGATGAAATTTGGCACAAATTCTCTGTAAGGGCCACTCTTATGGAAAAAATGGCACTGGCCACACAAACATTCAAGATGGCGACCATTTCTTCAAGATGTCCGCCACCTTGGCGGAGCAGATACAATCTTTCAGGTTGTGAAAAAATAATGACATGCTGTGTTACCAGGCAGGGGTCATCATGCATGTCCATACACAAACGTGTCCCTGGCAAGACTTGTCATAGCCCATTTTATTTATTATTTAAAATTGAAAATGGTGCAGCAAAAACAGTTCTGTTCAGAAGGATCTACATGTATTTGCTACAAAAGCAAATGAGGGCAGAATTGGGCAAGTAAAGCTTGCTGAAAAAGGTTTTCACCGTTGAGAGAAAGTGTTTCAAAGTGTAACAATATATAACTTATCCTGTAAGACTATAACCATTAAGACCTCGCGTGCACACATCCGCCTGGGTGACTGGGGGGGGGGGGGGGGGGGGGGGTCAGATCAACATATGGAATGAATTATGTCTTGGCCATATATGGAGCGTGTCTTGAGTGTACAGGGTTTAATGAGGTCAGATCAATATATTGGAATGTCAGAACAGGTCAGCTCCATATATGGAGATGTAAGAGTGGCAGCGGAAGTGTCTTGATTGTACAGGGTTTGATGAGGGCCCAGGTTGGGCCAGGGTCTGTTGAGAACTCTAGTTTTCTGGTATCGGTCAAAAGGGAGACATCAAAGAGGAAGGACGGGTGGGACAGGATCAACATATGGAATGTCAGAACAGGTCAGCTCCATATAGGGTTTGAGGTCAGATGTAGAGTTGCTGGCCGGCTCCATATATTATGCATATATAGGTGATGATCCAGTCTTCTCCATGTATGGCTATCCAGGGTTTGATGAGGTCAGTGTCGTGTTCATATATGGAGTGTGTCACGAGGCTTGACTGACTGACGGCCATATATGGTGGCGTGACACACGGAAGGATGGACTGACAGGTTTTGCAGGTTTTCAGTGGAATTTTTTGGGGAAAATGTTTGAGAACGACTGACATAAAAACGTAGGCCCTCATTTAGTGTGTAAAATATTCCTGAAATTGGAACGTCGGTTTTGGAGTACACTCACGTCGGCATGGCATTTATGAAGAGATCCCCCTGGCACGGCACATTTGGCATTCGAGCGACGCGTCGGGTTTATCTTTTAACGAGCTCGAGACGAGGAGATTGCAATACCGTAACTCCAGAAAGACATGGGCCTGCTGCAGATGCTGGAAGCAGTTACTGAATATCAACATCTGAATACTGTCCAATGTCCAATATGACCCACCCCAGTCAAAAAACCTCTGTTTTAAATAGACACTAGTGCTTTCTAGGGTATGATTTGGGGCCCTAAGATGATTACAAAATCAATATTAACATCTTAATACAGTCCAATACTTAGGGGGTGAAATTATGACAGGCAGTTGCTGCTGTCAAAATATGACCCCCAATATGTCCATCACAAGCTGGCATGGTAATGAAAACCTTTTGTGGCCTTGAACAGAAAGCAAATCGAAGAAATGTTGTCTTTGTCAGACAGACACAAATAACGGCGCTTGTTTTTTCTGTTCTCTACAACAGAGAGAGATCAAAAGCCCTCAAAAGAGTCATCAGAGACTAGAGAGTGAACGAGAACTAGACATGTTTCCCATGGTTCTCTCAGAACTGGTCAACTACATTGTAGATTGTACAATCCAGTCTCAGTTCTTCTGATGTCATCTTCCGTCTTAGTAGCCACTACTAGCCAGCACCTTTTTCCATAAGAGTGGTCCTTACGGAGTACGGTATTTGTGCCAAAATTGTCATGCTTGCATTACAAAGTGAACGCTTGTTATGAATCTGCTCCGCTAAGAGTGAGACTTTGATTGAAACAGGAGTAATTTAATGCTCCTCCTCCGCAGGAGATGGAGACGCTGGCTAGTGGGTGTGGTGGGTCCTGGAGTCAAATGACAGTCCTACAGTAGCTGCCTTTGGTGTAATTAATACGTTCGTCGTACGACCGAGCTGCTCGCCGGAAATGTATTGACACGTTCATATGCCCAAAATAGGAATGCCAACCAAACAGAACTATATGAATTAGATTTGGCGGTGGTGCTGGTGGTACCGCGTCCCCCATTGAAAACCACTGACTACTACTAGGCCTGTCACAATTATTACATTATCGCCTGATTGAAATTATTTGAGATAATCGACATACAGTGCTTCCGGAAAGTATTCACACTTTTACCACTTTTTGTTTTGTTACAGGCCAGCCTAATTTCAAAAGGGATTAAATTAGTTATGGAAGCCTCTCCTCAGTAAAAGACAGCCCGCTTGGAGTTTGCCAAAAGGCACCTAAACGAATCTCAGACCATGATTAACACGATTCTGTGGTCTGATGAAACCAAAATAGAGCTTTTTGGCCTGAATGCCAAGCGTCACATCTGGAGGAAACCAGACACTGCTCATCACCTGGAAAATGCCACCCCTACGGTGAAGCATGGATGGTGGCAGCATCATGCTGTGGCGATGTTTTTCAGCGGCAGGAACTGGGAGACTTGGCAGGATAGAGAGAAAGATGAATGGAGCAGTGTACAGAGACATCCTGGATGAAAACTGCTCCAGAGCACTCAGGACTCAATTCACGATTCAAGGACCTGAAAATAGCTGTGCAGCGACACTCCCCATCTTACCTGACAGAGCTTGAGAGGATCTGCATATAGAATAATGGAAATAATACCCCAAATTCAAGTGTGCCAAGCTTGTAGCATCATTCCCAAAAGGGCTTAAGGCTGTAATTGCTGCCAAAGGTGCCTCTGTTTTTTTATTTTATAAATTAACGAAATATTTGAAAAAAGTTTTTGAAATGAGGCTGTAACAAAACCAAATATGGTAAAAGTGTGAATACTTTCCGGATGCACCGTAGGTTAGCTGGCAGGTTAAAACTAGCCCGTGGCTCCCAACATGCGTGACAGGTTCAAAGTAACCCGTGGCAGGTTAAAACTAACCAGTGGCAGGTTAAAACTAACCCGTGGCTTCCTGACTGTAGGACTGTTAGTATGTCAGTCCAAGCATGCACCCCCAGTGAGGAGCCCCCACTGGGAGGACCGTAAAGCCTCTGTCCTTCTCCTCTTCCTGCTGACAGGGAGTGGATTACTTGCAGAGCCAATTATTTCCCTCCCAGCCCCCCACCTGGCTTCCCTCCCCTGAACACGGGCCAATCGTGTTTTGTGTAGAAGACACTTGACACAGCCGACGGGTTTGAACCCACGACCTCCGTGGTGGTGGGCTACTTCACCATCACACCATCATAGCTTCAAATTGACATATTGGTTGTTCAGTTTGACCCACCAGTTTTGGAGATATGTCTTGCAGAAAACTGGCTTGAAAGGTTCACTTCTGTGGTCTCTAACATTACACCTAGCTAGTAGCTACATGTTTAAGCATTTATTTCATATTTACATGTCGATTTCAGCTCTGACACTTAATTCAGACATGCTCTAGTATGTAAGAGTCTGCCTGTGCTATTAACTCATTTTGGAAAAATATGTAAAAAGTAGGAAGTTGTGTGATGGCAGGCTCTCTACAAGGTCTCTACAAGGTGCGTTGCAATGCGACACATGCGTGATCTTGTAGATTATTATTATTATCATTACATTTGGCGATAATTTCTTTCAAATATTTAAGTTTTTTGTCATACTGTGCCCTGTGCAACATAATGCATTAACGAAATCACAATCAGTAAGTAAAATGTCACGGAAATGAAGAAAACAAAGCAATACTGCCTCATCAAAGTTGGTGGTGTGACTTCATATATTGTCAATTACTTCCGTGAGAGGGGGAGAGCCAGGTGGTGGAGTTGGCTGCTTTATAGCAGACAGTTTGAGGGTCCAATGGAGTTAAGAGGTTATATGTCCGAAGCACTTTTTCCTACCTTTCATTGGTTCAATATTTCAATAGCACTGATTTATGCAAAAATAAAACTAAAAGCTCAAAATTTGAGTTAGCTGGTGGTTTCCTCTCGACAGCAACGATATGCACTGGAAAGGGAAGAACAAATATATATATATATATACTGTATAACCGTTTGCAAATTGGCAATATCTAAGCATCAAAGCCTTAGCATGTTCTTTTGATCAGTGTGGCCTGCCCTGAAGCTCCTGGGCTGATGATGTAAGTGTACAGTATGCAGCGACAGGTGTTGAAACGATCAACGCTGTGCTGTGAAACCGCCAAGTGCCGGGGGTGGGAAAAAAAAGCAGTGGTGTCAAAAAATAATCGATTCCGGCAATGCATCGCCATTCGACCGTGCAGCGATGCAATGCAGCAATGTGACCTAGTTGATAATCAAAGCCTAGATATAATATATAGTTATAGTTCTGTTAATATAATATAATTGTAAATAAAAGATGTTGTTCAGTATCTGACTGCTTGTAATTGACTGCCATGTTGTGCAGAAATATAGGAAAGTGTGATGCGTCGCAATGCATCGTAGAATTGAATCGTTACCTGGTGAATTGTAAACAAATTGTATAGAGCACCGAAGTCCACTGGTTCATGTACTTTTGTATTTGCATTGTAATCCCCATAGGGGGACTTTAGATCAACTCATAATAACTGTGTTTGAAAAATAAACAAATCATCCAGGCCGTTTAGCTCATATGGATATGAAGAATCAACTGACTGAGAGAAAACGCTATTGTTATTGCTGCTGAATTAGTTAAACTAGACCTGTACGTGCCCGTCGGCCACCGGCCTACTTGAGAACGATGCAACTTGGGAACCTAATAATACCCATTGTCAACTTGTCATAGCACCCGTTTTAACTATTTGTCCCTTTTGTGCCCATACTGTATGGAGATCTCTGTATCTGTCTGTCTGCCTCTGTCTGTCTACCTGTGCCCGAAGAGTGCAAACTGACTGTGAAAAGTGTAGTGGTTAAGTAATCAATTTGCAGGTGTGGGGTTGCCATGGCAATCAATTGGCTGAGGCAGAGGCTGGAAATTCAAAATGTACTTCAGTAAAAGTACAAAAGTGTTGGCATCAAAATGTACCAAAAGTAGAAAGTACTTGTTATGCAGAATGTCCCATTTCATGTTTTCAAATGTATACAAATATTTTGAAAATAGTAGATCTACAAGCTCGTAATGATGCAACGCGAGGTAGCTTACTGGTATATTCTAGTCTAGTGTAAGATTGAGTCCTTGTGTTCCTCATCATTTCCCCTGTGTTTCTTGTAAAACCCTTTTGTGGCCTTAAACAGGAATCAATCCCCTCCCAAAAACACAAATGCAATGTTGGCCAACAAGGAAACCGATTGGAAGAAAGAAATATCGTCTTTGTCCGACAGACAAAAATAATTGTGCGTGTTTTTTCTGGTAGAGAGAGAGATCCAAAGAGTTAAGTCTTAAAGGACAACTTTAGTTTTTTTCAACCAAGGTTCATGTTTTAGGTTATTATTAGAGAAAGTAAAAGATGAGTGTTCATTTTTCTTCATTTGCTGCTTTCTTTCATTTTAGGGATTTTAGCGGTTTTTGACAGGGGGGCGGGGGCATTCGAGCATGGGGCTATATATGTATTCTTTTACAAAATATTATGGCGATTTATTATTTTATTATTTACTATAGTCCTACTAGACCCCAAGAAATTACATCTAGCCACAAAAGATCACAGGATCTACTGAATGTGAAGGTAGCCTACTGGGGGGAAGCCACACTGACATATAGGCTCAATATGTCAGTTTGACACAATCAGTAGATCTCGTGAACTTTTGTGGCCAGATGTAATTTATTGGGGTCTAGTAGACTATAGTAAATAAAATAAAAAAAAATTGCTATAACATTTTGTAAAGAAATACATATTTAGCCCCATGCTCGAATGCCCCGCCGCCCCTGTCAAAAACAGCTAAAATACCTAAAACGAAAGAAAGCAGCAAAAGAAAATGTCATCTTTTATTTTCTCTAATAACCTAAAACATGAACCTTGGTTGAAAAAAAATAAAGTTGTCCTTTAAAAAGACAAGAGTGAACGCACACACTGATAGCCAAAGTGCAGATTATTTATTTGGATGCAGAGTAGAATAGAAACCAACGTCTCGGCAGGTACAACTGCCTTCTTCAGGTTATATGGAAAAACATTTCGAATCACATATATAAATAGAGCCAGGGCTAAACATTCAACCAATCACATACTGATAGTGTTGCGGGCAATCCCACCTAAAACCCTCAGAAAAAATAAGACATCAGAGAGTGAACGAGAAGCAGACATGTTTCCCCTGGTTCTCTCAGAACTGGTCAACATTCTACAACATTGTAGAATCCACCCATAACTCCAACCCTCCGGCTGCACGCCCCTCCACTCTGCTCTGCTCAGAAGCATCACAGTTGTCATGGTGACCTGAAAAGTCTGGTGTAATGTAATCGATTACCCTGTGAGCACTTTGCCAATCAGTGTCATTGGAGCGTGACTCCTAAGTGCCGCTGCCTGCCTGCCCGTTTGGACCCTGGCTTATTGCCCTTGTTAACCCATTAACACCTGAGACCAGATTCTACAAATGTCTTCTAAATCATGACATTTTTCTGAAAAACCTATGTTTCTATATGGGTGGTTCTCAAACTATTTCATGTCAAGGACCCCACAAATTATATGTAATCGGCCGACTAACCCCCATCTAAAAATATGTTGTTCCAGGGACCTCGGTAAAGCAAAGATTTGAGTTAAAAAGGTTTGCTGTGAAAGAATATATATTAAAAGATTTGCGCCACATTTTCACGATTTTTTTTTTGTTGCAGATCTGCAAGCTTGTAGCGCACACTCTGTGCCGCGCTACGAGCTTCTAGATCTGCTATTTTTCAATAGCTAAAGTTTAAAATAACAGTTAAAGTGGGTAAAAGCTAAGGTAAATGTGTTCCAGGTCGTAATGGCTAAAATGCTCCTGCGTCTTCCTGAAATTGACACCCATTCGGTCCCCCAGTTTGTATGGTGTCAGTATAGGTTTGCGTTTTGTGTGTTTGCGTTGCAGGTCTGTTTGTCGGACGGTTTCTTCCAAACACCTTCATGCTTTCCTCAGCCGTCGAGGGGGGTGAATGGCTGAGTGCGGCACACATTCCACATTGTAAAGTGCTTTGGAAAAGGTTTTATACTGTAGAAATGCAGACAATTACATGTTGCTAGGAGACGAGCCAAAGTCCTTGGACACACAGCGACCAAGAACATCTATTTCTCACCATGGGAACTGTTTAGATATTTTAACTAACTACCAGAGCTAATAATTGGTATCCAGGGAACGGAACGCGCGTTAATATGAAAACCCGCATCTCCTGCGTCAGCCATCGTGACACGCTCCATAGTTATATGGCCAGTTAGTACATCATTCATTCCATATGTTATAATATGAGTTGGAACATTTGCTGTTGTCATGGTTGCCAGTTTGAAATAGTGTTTTTTTAACGTTATATGAGGTGTAATAATTTCAACCTTTAGGCTGTTGATCCTCACGGGAGAATCCATGGGTGTCATACAGTGTCATCATGCAAGATCATTCATACAGTCTGAGGCCTTTGTTTGTGGGGAAAAATCGACCTAGTTCCGATCGTTGGCTAATGAGGGTGTGACAAAAAGAACATTATTTATATGTATGTGTGTGTGTAAATATATATATATATATATATATATATATATATATATATTGGAGCTGGGACTCGATTACAAAAATGTATCTAATTAATCAGAGGCTTTGCGATTAATTAATCTAGATTAATCGCATTTTAATCGCATATCAATATTCAACCCGAGAACAGCGAGAAACCTTTTTTTTTTAAATGTTTTTTGGTATCCCAGTGAATCAACGAATAGTGACTACAGGATACCACTCATTTTCAACATTTTACTGTCATTAATATACCTGTTGGTATTGGAGGTCTGAAAAAAAAATTGTAACAGTAACAAGTACATCTCAGTGACATCACAAAGCTGTACTTACTTCATATTGTTACTGTTTTTTGTCAGACCTCCAGTTCTAGGCAACACAAAATGGGGTGACTTTTTATTATTTCCAGTTTTCAGTACTATAGAAAAGCGCCCAGTGAGAAACGTTCCGCGGTGAAAAAAAAGGTGCGATTAATTTATCTGTAGTTAATCGCAATTAATTTTTCTGTAGTTAATTAATCTAAATTAATCGCAATTAGTCCCGGCCCTAATGTATATATATATATATATATATATATATATATATACACACACACACACACACACACACACACACACACACACACACACACACACACACACACACACACACACACATTTTAGGCAAATTAATCATACAAAATAAGAAAAAGTCTTGGTTAGGTATGTGTGCACTGCAAACTAATTACTCTAATTACAACTTGCTACAAAGTAACCAAATACTTTTGACATTTGACATTTCTAAGTAAGTTTCTTTCTTTCTTTCTCCAAAAAAAACAAGGCAAGACAAAACTAAAAATTTGAGAAACAACCTAATGGGAGAAAGAATTCGACAGAAAAAAATGTATATATACATATATATATATATAATCAAATTTAATAAAATAGTACTGGTAAAAGTCTATCCACTGTTGTACAAATGACTGGATAATCAGTCAGAAATACAGGGCGAGGCCTGGGCCGTGGCTCAGTGGTCCAGGCACCTTGGCCGGTAGTCCGAGTCTGGCAGTGTGCCGCGGGTTCGACTCCCGATCCCGACGGCCTTTACTGCATGTCACTCCCCCATTTCAGCCTACTGTCTGTCCCTCTATAAAAAAAAAATAATAATGGCGAAAGCCGCAAAAAAAAACATTAAAAAAATAAAAAATACAGGGAGTATCAGCTCATGAATATATATAGACCTGAGGACGATTCTAAAAATGTCAAACATTTTCAAGGACCCCAAAAATATATATTATATATATTGGCGTCTGACCCCCATCTGAAAAATTGAAAAAGATTTGAGTTAAAAACGTTCGCTCTGAAAGAATTTCTAAAAAGATTTGCGCCACATTTTCACGAATTCTCTAAATAAATTGCAGATCTACAATCCCGTAGATCTGCTATTTTCCAATAGCTGAAGTATAACCTAATGCTTAAAACACCAAAAGGGGTTCCCGTCCTGAATGGGTTAAAAAGGGGTGCAACCACTCCAAGGAACAGCAATGTCCCTATGTCCGTCCCTATGTTTAGAGTACCAATAGGGGGCGCTGTTGCACCAACTCACTTCAGACTGGTCAGATTATTTTTCTTCAGGGAGCCACTCAGCAAGCATTTGATTCTTTCCAATTCATAATAGGAAGCTTTAACTTGTCTCTCTCTGCTCTGTTCTTCTCCGTCTATAGTGGCAAACGAGGATGACGAAAGCTCAGCCAAGCCACTGCCGAGTTTTGAACGTAAGTAGTATGCATTGTTTTAATTCCTACAATGAAAGCCCATTTTGGGCGGGAACCCCTTTTGGGAGCCCCTTTTGGTGTTAGCATCATGTTATGCTTTAGCTATTGAAAAATAGCAGATCTACAAGCTCATAGCGCGCCACCGAGTGGCGCGCTACGAGCTTGTAGGTCTGCTATTTTTGAAAAATCGAAGAACGACTGACATACTGTAGAAACACAGCTTTTTCAGAAAACTGTCAGGATTTAGAAGAACGTCTTAGAATCTGATCTCAGGTCAAAATGGGTTAAAATGAAAGTAAATCATCATGTCACTGACGCAGTACGGCCACACGATGGCACCATCACAAAGGCTCCTCATGCCGAGTCATCATGCTGATGATCAGTTGGCAAATCTGCTGTTGGCAAAGAAAACCATGTGACGGTGTGATATGAGTTTGGCTTATTTGCCAGGCTAGATGATCAGTGCAATGGCAGATGAAATACACCACTTTATGAAGTACACCACTTTATGAAGTACACCACTTTATGAACACTTTATGAAGTACACCACTTTATGAAGTACACCACTTTATGAAGTACACCACTTTATGAAGTACACCACCTTATGAAATACACCACTTTATGAACACTTTATGAAGTACACCACTTTATGAAGTACACCACCTTATGAAATACACCACTTTATGAACACTTTATGAAGTACACCACTTTATGAAGTACACCACTTTATGAAGTACACCACTCTATGAAGTACACCACTTTATGAACACTTTATGAAGTACACCACTTTATGAAGTACACCACTTTATGAAGTACACCACTTTATGAAGTACACCACTTTATGAACACTTTATGAAGTACACCACTTTATGAAGTACACCACTTTATGAACACTTTATGAAGTACACCACTTTATGAAGTACACCACTTTATGAAGTACACCACTTTATGAAGTACACCACTTTATGGACACTTTATGAAGTACACCACTTTATGAACACTTTATGAAGTACACCACTTTATGAAATACACCACTTTATGAAGTACACCACTTTATGAAGTACACCACTTTATGAAGTACACCACTTTATGAACACTTTATGAAGTACACCACTTTATGAAGTACACCACTTTATGAACACTTTATGAAGTACACCACTTTATGAAATACACGACTTTATGAAGTACACCACCACTTTATGAAATACACCACTTTATGAAATACACCACTTTATGAAATACACCACTTTATGAAGTACACCACTTTATGAAATACACCAATTTATGAAGTACACCACTATGTTGTGAACCGTTTTTACCCCTGAATTAATGAATTGTGAAAATAGCCGAAAATCTGTTCTTTTTTTTTATTATAATTTACAATTTGGCCAATGTTTGACCAGTTTTTGTAGTATAGTTTGCCTGGTGGGTGGTGATGGGTGGTGATCCTCCTGAACTTAAGCTGCACCCACAGCTGTAGTTGTATGATGAAGGGGGACGGGTTTGGGGAGGGGCTGTTTTTCATTGGCACGTTTGACTGTCAAGGGTTCAGCCTCTAGGAAGAAACCCTAAATACAAAGTTAATACACCATTTCACATAAAAAAAACAACTCCATGGTGTCTAATGAAGTACTGTCACCTCATACGCATGAAAAACTGTAAAAAATAAAAAATAAATTGGCACTTCATCTTTACATTTCGATGTAAGGTCTAAATGGGTTAAAAATGTCCTTACATTGTCACCTCACAGGTTGAGAACCTCTTTCCTCATGGCAGAAAACACACTGAGCAGTCGTTGTTTGTGTGTGTTTTTTGGTGGTGTTTTTACATTGCAGGCTCCAAATCCCAGAGTGCCTTGTGGAACGCCATCACAAGCGGGATTGGGATCAAGGGCCAGACCCCATGCAAGACCCCCGTCAGTGACCCGCGGTGTCCCGAGGAGATCCTGGCCGACGAGATGCCCGCTGCCGACCGGCCAGACGCCACCGAGAAGACAGCCATCAGGTTTCAGCCGTTATTACCGTGGATTAAGAGCGTCTGCTAAAGGCCTACATTGTAAATTGTCATTGGTTACATAGTGCAGCGGCTGGCGGCCTTTTCAGGCCGCGATGATCATATTTGAACTGGGGGACACCCCCAAAATAATTATATTTGAACTGGGGACCCTCTTATAATAATTATATTTGAACTGGGGACCCCCCTCAAAATAATCATATTTGAACTGGGGACCCCCCAAAATAATCATATGTGAACTGGGGACCCCCCCAAAATAATCATATGTGAACTGGGGACCCCCAAAATAATCATATGTGAACTGGGGACCCCCCAAAATAATCATATTTGAACTAGCGTTGCGAGTCATTGTGAGCTTTTAGATCAGCTATTTTCACAATTCTTGCCTCTTTCTTATTATTTGACAATTTGGTCAATGTGGTCAAAAACTGGTATAGTACAGTTTGTTGATGCAGTAGCGGTCTTTCTTTCTTTCTGTCTGTCTTTCTTTCCATTTTGTGAGGTATAAAAAGTCCTTCAATTGTCACTTTACTGTCATCTGGTCCCCACAAAATCATGTGGGGACTCCCGACAGGTTGAGAACCAGTTGACTTAGTGTTAATAATTGATGCCAACGATGCCCACACGGAGGTCCGGTGGGCAGACAGGCCCCAGTGGGCAGACAGACAGGCCCCGGTGGGCAGACAGACGGGCCCCGGTGGGCAGACAGACAGGCTCAACTGCTCCTCCTGCTCAACTGCTCTTGTCTTTTTCTGCTGTTTTTCTTGTTGTATTTAGCTTTTTCACTTCTATTGTTCACACAAGCCATAATGCAAAGATGCAAATTAGAGGCAAACATTGCATTGGAATTCATTACGTGGCTCATATACAGTCCTAATCATGTTCACTATGCAGTCCTCTGTGTTTATTTCTTTCCTAAAATATCTCTAAATATTCATCGACTAGGGCCACGACGGGTCTCAATCCGGCACTGTAACTGTATGAGAGGGAACAAGGTTTTCTCTCTCCTGGTATTAATGTTTTCTGAATTTAATTGGCGTGCTCTTTAAACGGTAGGCGGGGAGATTAAAGAGGGACGTCTGAAATGACGTGCTTCAAAGTTGAGAGGCTGCCACCCGACATTTATAATTCATGCTACGCGCGCACGCACACGCACGCACACGCACGCACGCACGCACCCTCAACAGCCCGGTAGATGTACAAAGTGTGGCTAATTGCTGTGTATGCCTTCTGACCCTGGATGTGATTGATTCCAAGGACTTCAAACCACCATTACCATAATCTGTTGTCACTTTTGGAATACTGAATAACTGAATGACTCTTATTTCCTGCTTCCAATTAACCTGCCTGGCTCAGGAGGAGACTATTAAGATGTGTTCAGACTTGGATGGTTAGAGTTGATGCGATTACATACAAAGTCAATGCAAAGACGAGAAGTTCTGCAAGCGCCACGTACGAGGCTGAAGTCTGAACGCACCTTTACAAAAGCCACTTAACGGCTGTTTAGTAGAGCTTTTGCCAATGGACACTGAGAAGGCACAACGGACGCTCACAGGCTTGTGGCAGTTCTATGCAAAATGATCAGAGGTTATGCACGGCAGCACGGATTAACGTTCTCGGTCCCCACGACCGATTTCAGTCTTTTTGATTCCATAGAAGCCATCATGTCTTCTTTGGCGGCACAGCAAAAAACATGCTCTCAATGCGTCATGCGTTGAGAGCTTGTAGAGTTTGTAGATCGTCTATTTTTGGTTATTATTTCAGAGCATCTGATGTGATCAAACTAACCTCGGAAACCCAGACGTTTTTATTATGGTCAAACTAGCAATGAGTTCCGAGGCATGTTCCATAAAATCTGTAATAGTCTCGGTCGGATAAAGCAGAGGTTAAAGCCTCAATCTGTGATTTCTTTAAGCTGGTTGACACTTGACAGCAGGGACAATATTACTAAAACATAATTAATTGTCTTGTGTTGATTGTTTAGGAATCAGAGCTAGTGTGTTGGGGCGGCTCCTTCCATGCTGTCACAAATTGCACATTTAGGACTTGGTCATGCAAACATTTTCAGTCGTGAGATTTTATTTTTGCTTTAATCCATGAGTTATGTCAAAAGCAGTAGCATCGCGGAGATTTGCCTTTGCTTACAAGAAATTCAAATATTCACAGAGAATCACTTCCCTCTGGGGTGTTTGTTCGGCACAATGTTGTGCCGCGGTCTCATTTGCTGTTAGCAATGCATTCTTATTTCTGGGTGCTGTTCCGCACTGTTGTCACATTGTTATGTGGTCTTGTTGTATTCTCTTCAAGTACATACAGGTCCACTGCTCCCTGTTATCAGGCGGGGATGAGGAGAAAATGATTTTCCACTTGGCTAGACACTGACTTCTTCATTTAAAAACATAGCTTGAGGGGGCACGGTGGCACAGTTGGTAGTGCTGTCGCCTCACAGCTAGAAGGTCCTGGGTTCGATTCCCGCTCGGGACGCTGTGGGTGCTGGCGGCGTGTTTCCTCCTCCGCGTCATCAGTGCCCATACCCGAAGGCGGGGTTGGCAAAAGGGCCTTTCTGTGTGGAGTTTGCATGTTCTCCCCGTGTCCCCTAGGGTAGGTACCCTTACAAAAAACATGCAGTAATCCTGGTCACTAAACTGCCTCCCCCTGGCAAGTCGGGGCGCCTGGTGGAGGGGAAAGGAACTGGTTGGAATAACGTGTTCCTTCCACGCGCTACGTCCAACCAGGGAAACTCCCCCCTGTCAGGTGTAAAGGAGCAACTTGGACACTCAGGCATGAAGGAAGCATGAGTTCAAGTCCGTTGCTCTCCCCTTGTCCCCCATATATGGGGACTAGGTTGGAGGAGGGTGTGTAGAGCCCAGGATCACATTAGATGATTGACACAGGGGTGAAAAATGGGTTACAAAATCGTGGGATAAAAAATATATTTAGTAAAAAAAACATAGCTTGGCGCTAGTGTCAATTAATACACTATGTCACAGTAAATAGAACTACCCCAAGAGTTCCTCTCTCTCAGACATCAACTGATTCACAGAGACAGTGGCATGTGTGGCATGTTGTTTTCATACAATGTATATAAACTGTCTGCTACATATGTATACTATATGTAGATAGACAGAGTGGCTCACAATCTCAGCCTGATGGCCTCAAAAGTCTAATATAGCCCCCGAGCTATATGCAATTTTGCTTTTGGCTTAGTGGTTAAGATGTCGGCTTTCCACGTGGGAGTTCGATTCCCGGGTGTTACACATAACATGCGTGCACACATACATGCATGTGCGTGCGTTTTCTGAATGTGAACCTTTGAGTTGGTGTCACATACAATACGATCTGGTTTTAGGTTGTCCAGTTGTAGCAGCTCTCACACTGTATGATTGTCAGTTGCAAGTAGTCGACTATCCAGCTCATCTGCCTGGCTCACGGAGTCCCCTCGAGATCCAGGAGATATCGCCTTTCTCTTGGCCAAAGCAGGTAGGGGATGTTAATAAGGAGCTCGTCCCCAGAGAGTGAGTGTGTTGCCTCCGGGACCTATAGCCGCGGCCGAAATGACAAATGACAAGAACATAACATGCAATGATTAAATCACTAACGGAGCGCGGGGCAATCCATTACGTGACGTCACCACCTTGTCACCTTCCGGCCCGGAGATGTCGCTGCCGCTCCGCCGAGGGTAATTACATTTGATCAGAGGATGGAGACGGATGCATGTGAGGCTGCTGCAGAGGGAGATGGAGACAGATGCATGTGAGGCTGCATGCTGCAGCAGCAGAGGGAGGTACCATAGCACTGCACTGTGGAGACAGATGCATGTGAGGCTGCAGCACAATAACACTGCACTGTGGAGACAGATGCATGTGAGGCTGCAGCACAATAACACTGCACTGTGGAGACAGATGCATGTGAGGCTGCAGCACAATAACACTGCACTGTGGAGACAGATGCATGTGAGGCTGCAGCACAATAACACTGCACTGTGGAGACAGATGCATGTGAGGCTGCAGCACAATAACACTGCACTGTGGAGACAGATGCATGTGAGGCTGCAGCACAATAACACTGCACTGTGGAGACAGATGCATGTGAGGCTGCAGCACAATAACACTGCACTGTGGAGACAGATGCATGTGAGGCTGCAGCACAATAACACTGCACTGTGGAGACAGATGCATGTGAGGCTGCAGCACAATAACACTGCACTGTGGAGACAGATGCATGTGAGGCTGCAGCACAATAACACTGCACTGTGGAGACAGATGCATGTGAGGCTGCAGCACAATAACACTGCACTGTGGAGACAGATGCATGTGAGGCTGCAGCACAATAACACTGCACTGTGGAGACAGATGCATGTGAGGCTGCAGCACAATAACACTGCACTGTGGAGACAGATGCATGTGAGGCTGCAGCACAATAACACTGCACTGTGGAGACAGATGCATGTGAGGCTGCAGCACAATAACACTGCACTGTGGAGACAGATGCATGTGAGGCTGCAGCACAATAACACTGCACTGTGGAGACAGATGCATGTGAGGCTGCAGCACAATAACACTGCACTGTGGAGACAGATGCATGTGAGGCTGCAGCACAATAACACTGCACTGTGGAGACAGATGCATGTGAGGCTGCAGCACAATAACACTGCACTGTGGAGACAGATGCATGTGAGGCTGCAGCACAATAACACTGCACTGTGGAGACAGATGCATGTGAGGCTGCAGCACAATAACACTGCACTGTGGAGACAGATGCATGTGAGGCTGCAGCACAATAACACTGCACTGTGGAGACAGATGCATGTGAGGCTGCAGCACAATAACACTGCACTGTGGAGACAGATGCATGTGAGGCTGCAGCACAATAACACTGCACTGTGGAGACAGATGCATGTGAGGCTGCAGCACAATAACACTGCACTGTGGAGACAGATGCATGTGAGGCTGCAGCACAATAACACTGCACTGTGGAGACAGATGCATGTGAGGCTGCAGCTGCTGCAGAGGGAGGTACAATATCACTGCACGATGGAGACAGATGCATGTGAGGCTGCAGAAAAGGGAGGTACAAAACAGTGCAGGTTCTCAGAGTGGCCCGCCTGCGGTCCTTGACAGCGGTGGCCGAGCGGGGGCAGCGGTGGCCGAACGGTTTGCGGAGCGGTCTTGATAACGGAAGGTCGCCAGTTCGAATCCCCGGACCGGCACGTTAAAATTACCACCGCTGAAGTGCCCTTGAGCAAGGCATTGAACCCCTACCATGAAATGTTCTATGAGCAGGGTGTGGCTGTAAACAAGCATCTCGAGCTTAGTCCACTTCCCTGGGTAAACAAAGAACTTTGCTTTGCTTTGCTTGACAGGCTTCCAGCAGGGTACCCAGCTTTTTTTGAGTGGTGCAACCACTCCCTTACGGAGCTATATGTTTGGCTGGGTGGGTGCCTGGGTATGAGCACGAAAATAGCATGGTTGTTTTTCACCAGCTGTGCGCAACCTAACAAACACACACTCACATATGTGACCAGTGCCAGCAGAATATGCCTCATCTCGCCAGAATGAACATGCCTTAAATCACAAATAACTGTATATATGATTTTCGGGTGTGCCAGTACAGTACAGTACAGTAGAGGGACCCCCACACGGTAACTCCAACGGTCATTTCTCAACCGTTTCGGACGTGGGGGCTTCTGGGGGTCTGGATGTTCCGGGGACCCCCCCGTCGACCCCCATCGTCGACGGGGAAACTCTACTTTCCTCTACCGTTTCGGACATGGGGCGGCTCGTCGGAACCGGGCTGGCACCCTGGCTGTGGTCCTGTGGGTCTGGAACTTCCGGGGACCCCCACACGGAGTTGCACCACTCACTTCACATGGGTGTGATATTTGTTTTCCCTCTGCACCGTACTCATGTTTCACGCATGCACACTGCCGTTCACTTCCTTGTTTACGACTCCATTAACACTCCGGGGTTATTTAATCCATTAAATCATAGCGCCCAGCGATTTATAGCAGCGGAGCACCTTTACCCTTTACCCCCAGGGGTCAAATCTTTGAATATATATTATTACAGAGTGAACATTTTAACTTTGCTTCTGGGGAGGCATGTATAATAATTTCTGGGGTCCTTGACATGAAATATTGAGCACCACTGATACAGAAACAAAAGGTTTTTCCGAAAACTAAATTTCGACGTCGGGCCTATAAATGGGTTCAAAACAGTTCAACACCTCAGAGGTGTGCAGAATGCTAAATGAATGATCATGGCCTCCGCTGTACACATTGTTTTCTGGTCTTTCCGCAGTTTGTACAGAAGGCGCACATACAGCATGTTCCAGAATACAATTTCACAGCGAAATTCTTGCTTTGCAAGATGTTTCTGTGCAGCACAGCAGCTGGAGTGTATTATTCATACATTTTGCATCACGTTGGATACAAACATACCTTTTTAGATTTACTGCATAATAGCAGTGTTTTGTTAACATTAAGCCAGCTGGTCCAGTTAAACATGCTCCATTTACAGCACTCAGGCTCAGACTTTCGTCTTACGTTGACAGACGAGACAGAATGTGGAGCTACTTGAGAATGCCGGGACAAGTAGTAGTATAAACACAAGCGTCGTCTCGTCTCAAACGTACTGTAGGTATAACAGTGTTTAAAAAGGACCAGAACACAGAGCCATAATGAACGGGCAGGGGCGGCCTTAAGGAGCGGGGAGGCCCTGTTCATGACGTCAACATTTTTATAATTAATTATTATTATTATAAAAAATAAACAATTTTCTTTTGTCAGTGTGTATTATCAGACTTCAAAGCATGAACAGCATACAGCACAGCCAAGTAGAACAATTATTTTACTTTGTCTTGAAATTATTGTAAGGTATAACAGGGCGACAGCATAAGCTATACAATGATGTAATCGCAACTCTATAGCGCTGTGTGTGCACACATTCTTGTCTCAAACATTATAGTTATAGTCACAGACAGTCAACTCAGGTGAAAAATGTGTTGATGGATACTAGTGTAGAGCACATGGCTGGGCAAATGGATGAAACCATGACACATGAAAGTTCATGGTAGTGTTTGTCTACACACAGTCTCACACACACACACACACACACACACACACACACAGAGAGAGCTCGGCGTCTCTCCAGTGATGCGGTTGATGGCGTGATTTATCTCCTGGTTAATTGGGTCCCGCGCACCGGCAGTGAACTGTGCAGTTGATTAATACATCCTAGTCATTCTAGCATATGCTTTCCCAGGCCGAAGCCCTGCTTTCTGGACGTGGTAGACCCTGTTTCACACACGGGGAGCCCTGCTGACTCCCCCCCGCGTGGCATGGAGCTGTCTCACTGTAGCCTGACTAGCCTGTTAATTGGACCTCGTCGTGACTGGGCTGTCTGTG
This sequence comes from Protomyctophum parallelum, assembly GCF_964188405.1. NCBI lineage: Eukaryota > Metazoa > Chordata > Actinopteri > Myctophiformes > Myctophidae > Protomyctophum > Protomyctophum parallelum. The sequence goes on from NC_139709.1 coordinate 8,847,832, forward strand.
GCAGAGCTGATCAATATAAAGACACTGAATATGGTCCTCCTGCTTTGTTTCCTTGCCCACAGCCCTGTTTCCCGCTTTGAATATTTTGTAATCTTTGCAAATTGCAGCATTTAACTCCCATTTAATCTTATATGGTTATATAATATGGTTATATTCATGTAGAAAATGTATCTGAAAAAATAAACACAATTCTAAATTTGGCAATTGCAAAGAGTTATGCAAACAACATGTGCAAAGTATATGGAAACATAAAGTAAATTAAATAGCATCAAATTACAGTACAGTGCTGAGTACAGTAGTGCGTCCATGGATGGGACCCCCAGTCCCCAGAAAGGTCCACGGATGGGTCAATTATCAATAATCTGCGTTTTGGGATGCAAAATGCACCCTATTGGCCTCACTGGTTTAGTGTTCTATAGGGTTAAAGTGCATGTTGTAGTTCCTTTAAAAGCTCTTTTATACAGCAGTCATTCCAGGTTGCGTGTGCCCTTTGACTTCTAAAGTGTAGTCAATACCTTTCAGCCCCCTGCGGTTCAGCCCCTCTGTGATAACATTTGGGTTATTGATTGAAACTGGATCAATAAGGACTGATTTATGCGACCTACAGTCAGGGGAATTTAATACCATTAGCACAGAAAGCATCAAGAGTGAATATTTCCTGTATTATTTCATCAAGGACCTTTAAAGGACCACTTCACCACTTTTCAACCTACAGTGCCTTCATATAATTGGTCCCCACTAATGTTCATGATAAAATATCATTTTCTTTCCTACTCTCTGTCTGTGTCTCATGGGAGGGCTGTGTGGGAAGTTCAGAAACCCGTCCACCAGTGACATTATCGATGGGGAATCCAAGCTAATAGAAACTGCAGGCTTTCTATTCCTGAAAAGTTGCAATTTGCAATTACAATTTAGGCATTTAGCAATCTTAATCCAGAGCAAGTTACATTAAGCAAGAACAAAACATGGCGATACATCATATTATACATAAAATAAGTTGAAAAGTGGTGAAGTGGTCCTTTTAAGGTGAATTACCATTTGGAAACAAAATTGATGTTTGTAACATGTGTCTTTTTCAGCCTTCAATGCTTCTGAAGGTTAGTAGTTTTTATTTAACCAATTTAGACCTGATGACGATTCTACAAATGTCTTCTAAATCATTTTCTGAAAAACCTATGTTTCTATATCAGTGGCGCTCCAACATTTTCATGTGAAGGACCCCCAGAATTATCTGTATTTGGCTGCGGACCCCCATCTGAAAAGATGTAGTTCCAGGGACCTCCCAAAAGCAAACATTTGAGTTAAAACTTTTCGCTGTGAAATAATATATATTCAAAGATTTGCTCCACATTTTCACGATTCTTCAAAAATAGCAGATCTACAAGCTCGTAGTGCTGCACTCGGTGCCGCGCTATGAGCTTGTAGATCTGCTATTTTTCAATAGCAGAAGTATAACAATGCTTAAAACACAAAGGGGTTCCCGCCCTGCTGCCGCCCAGAATGGGTTAATACAGTCTCCCAATAAGTGCTTCCTCCTTACTGTACTGACATCTGTTGTGACCGAGGGGGTCTTTTCATTAGCGGAATTCAATGTAAAGTCATTCAATCCGGCCGAAGGGTATTTAACTTTGCCCCTCACCCTCACCTCCTGCTGACCTCACACTAAAACCATCAATCCACTTTGCTTCACTTCACCAGCCGGGGCCCTGCACGCACGCTTTCACCCACCATGATCTAATCCTATGGATAGACAACTTTTCTGTAGAGGGCATGCGAATGGCACATCTCGTGGAAATCGAGTGGAAAAGCAACAGGCAAAGTGATTTTAACATTGTTTAATGCAATCAAATAGGACTTTTCTGTTTGGATGTACGGGGCTGTCAAGACCAGAAAGTAGTTTTATGACACTCAGTATAGGCATTCCTGCATAAGTTCCGGGTTTGATGACGATGTCGCGCGCATACCCTCTATAGTCGGCTTTTAGACGGCTAAATTGCTGTCTAAAAAATTGGGTAAAAATAGTCTAAAAATGAAAGTTTTGTTTTTAGCAGTCTAGGTTTAAAAATAGACTGGCTAGTCAAGATCTAGACAGTCTATAAATAGACGTTGAAACGATGTTGTTTCAACGTCTAATCTAAGCCTAGACTGCTAAAAGACTTTTTAAGACTATTTTTACCCCATTTTTTTGGCGGCCATTTAGACGTCTAATAGACAAAAGAAATGCTATTATCCGGTGCGCTCTCTGTATTACTGTATATGATGAATACACGTAGGAATTGATCCTGGCCTGCATTTTCTCTAACCTGACTCCGCCAGATTGTGGCAGTATTGAGTTCACCAGTTCCCTCCTCCTGCCTGCATCTGAGATCTCTCAAGCAGAAACGATGAACCCGGAAGCAGTGGGACAACAATCTAATATCTCCATAATAATTTAGCGTTGTTAGGTTGAGTTTACATTTGCGCCGTGGCAGCGCTTCAATATGTCGTAAGTCTGGCGTTGATCCCGCCTCTAGCGGCCGCATATCGCTCCGGACAGAATTGGTCCGGAGTACATCGTCTCTGCCCGAGAGGTAACCAAACTCACCCTTCTGGCAGAATGCAAATGTTGACCAGCAGGGGGAGTGGTTTCACCAGGCTACATTTTCTCCCCATGACACACGAATTCTGTTGTGAGTCGTGACGATTCAGCTTGTCATGTTGAGTTGTGACTTGAGCCTTTGTCCCTGTGTTGAACTCTACGATCAGTACTGTACACACACACACACACACACACACACACACACACACACACACACACACCACACACACACACACACCCCCAACCCAAGGCATCTAAGAAGCTGCTTTGCCAATCACAATTTTATCTAATAATGAGAATAAACATTTGGACATGCGTGGCCTTTATGTGCAAATGTTTTAGAGTTATGAATGGGTTAGTGATGGTCCTTTCTGAGGGAATAGAAACGATGGTGGCAATACGATATCAGTCTGGGGATAAAGGCATAGATGGAGAGACATTGATGGAGGGAAAAAAAACGACCGTGCAAATTGCAGTGTTGAAATATTAAATTCAATCTCTTATCGGAGTTGTGGAACTGTAACTGCTCTATGAGGATGTTAATATTATTCTGTGTTATTGAAGACTTTGAATTATAGATGCAAATCTAATTTCTTTATGAATAGTAGTGTATTATAAACTTGAGCGTTGCACAGCCAGGCTTTGTATCGCTCAGACGATCCGTTTTATTATGATGTAAAAAAAAAAGATGTCTGAACTGAACTAATAATTAGCATGGCGAACACAGTGACTGTTGGTGTATCGGGCCTGACAAACTACCCTAACCCTGTGAGAGTGTATAATTACGCATTGAACACAGGATAAAATCACTGCAGTAGCAGGTTTCAATTGTAGGCTATATTATATTATATTATATTTGATTTTATATTTACACTTATGAGGTGCCAATCATATGTTTTAATGAAGGAATAAGTACCACATTTTAAAAGCCACCTAAATTGTGAGTGGAAGTGGAACATGTTTCTTTCATTGTCTGTCAGCATGTCACACTATGTGCGTAAATCCCGACTCTCTGCTTTTCTCTCCATATAATGAAAGAATTATAGACACTTTACCATTGCTCTGGCGACTTGGCAAGTCCTGCACAGAGCTTTATAGTGGCTATATTTTCCAGGTGTATAATAAATCACGTTATGATGTAGGCTAATAAAAGTTCACACGCGCACATTGTCGGCATGCAGGCGCAGTGACAACTGAATGCAGTCAAGGGTGCGCCCTTTATTACCAAAACAGGAGAGAGACCCACTTTATACTTTCTTCTCACCAACCACGTTATTTGATGCGATTCCATTCACACCTCTCTCTCTGCAACCTCTCTCTCTCTCCTCGCATGACCATGAAATGGAGAGCAAAATACAGCACGATATAGATTCACATGCGGCTATGCACACACACCACCCATAGACTTGTTGGTGTAGGCTACTGAGCAATGGCATTTGGCCTGGGTCCTTATTGGTACAGTAGGTTAATATCCACAGTTTATCTGTAGCGGTCCGCAATTAACCTATTGTTCAAACTTCGCACTCGGCACCAATACAAATGAAATCACCAGTCCGCACTGGACTAGTAGGCTGATATATTTATTATTGGATGCAGCAGAGCAGAGCCTTTGCTCGCTGAAGTTGATGCAACATATGATACGTTTTAAAGTTGTTAACAGTGATATATAAACATCAACAATCGCATGACTACACAGCTCCACTTGATATTTTCGAAAATCTTCACTTATTTATCCGTTTCCAAAAACCTCCGTTTGAGTGGCCGAAAACTCCGTTTGCGTGTGGCTGAAAGGGCCAAACGCACAAAATAATGTGCGTTTAGCAAAAGATCCATATACGTGTGGCCTGGGCCTTAGTTTAGACAGTTTTTAGTTTAGACTAGTCATTGGTTAGACCAGTCATTAGTCCTACAACTACAACCTATCTCAAACCCTGACCCTAAACCTAACCTCCCACGGGGCAGCACACCTAAACCAAACCTTAACCCATGTCTTAACCAATGACTAGTCTAAACTAAGTATGCATCCCGGCAATTGGACTCGTCCAATCCACGATTGCTGATATTATATTGGTCCCATCATCGCCCAGCCCTAGTGTGCACGTGGCCTGTACAGTAGACGGCGTTCTGAAATCTAAACCTGATTGCTTCCCTGATCCCCTGACCTACAGGGTTGGATGCATTTAACCTGCAGGAGAACCTTCTCCTTAGGTGTAGATTTTCCACTGCGAATTACTGTCGTTTTCTCTCATGCTGTGGTTCCCTCAATCCCCCCCCCCTTCATCTCAGATATACTATGAAGGAGAGAGGGGGAAAAAAATCATGAGAATGATGGATCGGGTCCTCCAAAATGTGGTAATTATACTTTATGCTGAGCTCAATACCGCTTTGATAAATCGCCATCCATATCGAGCGGCGAGGGCATTTAAATGAGATTTTGAATTTTTTATGCCCTTTTCTAAATGGCGGGTCTGTCCCTGGTTGGTTTGAGCGGAGATAAAAAATACCTTGGCATTGGCACATTATCAACCGGTCTATCTCTCTGTCTTATAGTCATAAGCATGATTCAGTCTCATAAGAGGTGATTCATTAGGTTATTTCTGATAGCAAAACATCAGTTTAATATTGTTATCACATGAGAGGCAATAATCATTAAGCTGGCACACACTCATTGTGTTAGTTAGTAGATCTGTCTTGAGATTTAATAACACTTCATTCTCCCTCCTCCTGTCTCATATAAAAATCACTCATTCAGACACATTACTCTGGAGTTCCCGAAGGCAATCCGTAACACAGGCAGGCTTGAGTTGAAACGGCCGTGACTACTGGCTGTTTTCAATCAACTTGATGAACTTCTTTACACCGATTGACTCTGATGTTATGCAAATAACTTTGCCGTAAACAATATGGTATTATGGCGTTGCACCCGTGGCCAGATTGGGCATTCTTTGATGCAAGCCAATCGGAAACCAACTCAAGACTGTAGGTAATGATTATAATAACTAGCTCCAATTACCTCTTCCGATCCATGACATCACTGTCGCTCCAGTTCACCGTCGTCCGTTTTAAGCCATGTTTCCGACCGTGGAGCCTTTTTTGGCAACGCACGTCATCCATCATTTGACGGCATAATGGAAACATTATCTATGGGTCCTTGGGTGCTGACTGAGGCTCGCTTGGCAAGGCCACATTCTTGATCTTGCTATTTTGAGCAATGTAGGAATTTTTCTTTGCAGAGTTGGTGACAGATTATATAAATAATCTTCAATTAGCCACAAGAAGTCAGTGAGTTGGAGTTTAAGACATTTGCGTTGCCAGGGCAGGTGAAGACACTGGAAGAATTCCCGGAGACAAAAATGCCTGCACTGGGAGGACTGTAACAGAGGTATAGAAAGTTTTAAGGTATTGTTCATCAAAGTGTGTGTGGCTCTCTCAGATGAGAGAAGACGTTGACATTAACAGTGCAGAATAATAATATATTTCCGCTGTCCGGCAGAATGCTTGTGTATGCAAGCATTGTGCAGCATGTGTCATGCGAGGGACTCTGAACCCCTAATTGCTCCCAATTTCCTCTGCCATCGGTGTATAAATGCATGCATGAATGTGTGAATGTAATGCCCAATCTATATGTAAAGTGCTTTGGATAAAAGTAAGTTTCAAAAGTAACAGAAATAGCTGGTCAACACATCACGACTCAGTAAAGCTGCAATCTTCCCTAAGTGAAAGTAGTTATTGCGATCGGAGGGGTGTGTATGTCGGTGTTGTCCACCGGCCAATGGGTATGCATGTACTGGATGTTGGTGTCCTCCACCGGCCAATAGGGGCCCACCATTCTTGGTGATGTAAACTAATACATGTACGTTTCAAAGTTTTATATAAAGGGCGTAAAACATTTAGAACAGCAATTGTAGTAGACATTGGTTTATAGCATTGTGCCATGACCGCATCTCATGGCGCGCTCTGCTTGCGCACAAGTAGGCCATACATGGCCTACTTGTTGGCTGCTCGACAGAGTGCATTTCTAGTTAAATCTGTGACTTTTATAAAGATTGAACTAATGCAGTATTGTTAACAAGAGCTTGATATCATCAATGTATGCCTCATCCACAGTTTTTACTTTTGTCATCAAATATCTTTATTTAGTGTAATACTGCAGTCTTTGGCCACTGTAAGAGCAATTTGGGATTTGCTGAAGCGAACAGAGCCATTAAAATGCATGTGAAAATGCTGCATCCAGTGTGAATGCAACAAATTAGCGGCTCAATCTAGCAACACTAATATGTGTTTTATCATGTCTGGTGTGAAAGCACCATAACAGAGGAAAGGCATTGCCTCATTGTCTTTCTTCAGGAGCGAGAGTGTTATTCATTGTCCAGCATTAAGCCTTCACCCACATTTCCGCAGCTGTGCTTCAAATCTGATGAGGCCTAAAAAACAAACTTTCGTTTCCGATTGGCTGTCACACACACACACACACACACACACACACACACACACACACACACACACACACACACACACACCCCTCTCACTCTCTCCCGCACGCACGTCTGTAGCTTTAGCAGTCAACATTAGCATCAGAGTGCATGTAGCTTCAACCTTTCACAACTAACTGCAATCTTTGTCAAACAAAACTGTCTGAGCTTTTGTTTTTGACCAATGCCCACTTCAAAGATCGCATCTGATCTTACACGTCGTGGAGCAATAATTAATAATGACCACAACGGCTGCTCTGCAGTGCTGAATGCGTTATAAGTGCGTTGCGTTATAAATTGACGCCGTTAAAATGAATTAACTTTGACAGTCTGAAAGAAAACTTTATTTTGACTTTGCGCGACCAGGTGGTCTCACCAAAGAGAATTTTAGTGATCAAAGACTTTTTTTTTTTTTTTTTTTTTTTAACCAAATGCCAATATGCAATGTGCATAATTAATAGTCGGTCGGCAACCGGAAACCAAACTATTTTGTTGTTAGGCCTGACCTTCTCAAACCTTCATGCCACCCTACTGGACGGGTGACCTTCACGCCACCCCACTGGACATGAAATTCTACGGTTTGTTTTCTTCTGACCTTTACCTTGTTGTCGGCTCCGCCATGCTGACATTGAAAGCGAGAGCATGAATTTTCACTTTGAAGTGGATGCAGTGTCTTGAGAGTGCAGGGTTTGATGAGGTCTGGTCAGTATGGAGCATGTCCTGAGTGTGTAGGGTTTGATGAGGTCTGGTCAGTATGGAGCATGTCCTGAGTGTGCAAGGTTTGATGAGGTCTGGTCAGTATGGAGCATGTCCTGAGTGTGCAAGGTTTGATGAGGTCTGGTCAGTATGGAGCGTGTCCTGAGGTCTGGTCAGTATGGAGCGTGTCCTGAGGTCTGGTCAGTATGGAGCGTGTCCTGAGGTCTGGTCAGTATGGAGCGTGTCCTGAGGTCTGGTCAGTATGGAGCGTGTCCTGAGTGCACAGGGTTTGATGAGGTCTGGTCAGTATGGAGCGTGTCCTGAGGTCTGGTCAGTATGGAGCGTGTCCTGAGGTCTGGTCAGTATGGAGCGTGTCCTGAGGTCTGGTCAGTATGGAGCGTGTCCTGAGGTCTGGTCAGTATGGAGCGTGTCCTGAGGTCTGGTCAGTATGGAGCGTGTCCTGAGGTCTGGTCAGTATGGAGCGTGTCCTGAGTGCACAGGGTTTGATGAGGGCCCCCAGGTAGGGCCAGGCCATAATTTTCAGGCCTGTTGAGAACTTGAATGGACAGGTAAATGGGAGACATCGAGGAAGGACGGGTGTGGAAGGATCAACTTATGGAATATCAGAACAGGTCAGCTCCATATTTGGAGATCTAAGGGTTCGAGGTTTGAGATCAGATGTAGAGTTGCTGGCCGGCTCAAGGAATGCCCCCCCCCCCCCCCCCACACACACACTGGGCTGACCTGCCAATTCTGATCACTGACTCGTCCGGTCCCCCCCCCGCGCCCCGCCCCGCGCAAGGCACCGGGACTGATGAAGAGTGGGGTCTTTTGTTGTGTGAGGAAGTAGAAGAAGAGCAAGAACCAGAGAGAAAGTGTAGGAGGGGTTTAAAGAAGAGGATTCCTTTGAAAGCGGGCATTGGCACTAAGACACAGAGGAACACACAAGGAGCAGCACTCTGCTGGGCAGATGAAAGCACCGGACCCGCTTTGAGGTGGCACTCTGGCATCATCCCCCGTTCTCCTCCTGCATCAAGTAATTGAAAGACCTGGGGCTCTATGGAGGTGGGATGGGGGAGGGGGGAGGGTGTTTATAAAGACCTGGGGCTCTATGGAGGTGGGATGGTGGGGAGGGGGGGGGGGGTGTTTATAAAGACCTGGGGCTCTATGGAGGTGGGATGGTGGGGAGGGGGGGGGGTGTTTATAAAGACCTGGGGCTCTATGGAGGTGGGATGGTGGGGAGGGGGGGGGGGTGTTTATAAAGACCTGGGGCTCTATGGAGGTGGGATGGGGGAGGGGGGGGAGGGTGTTTATAAAGACCTGGGGCTCTATGGAGGTGGGATGGTGGGGAGGGGGGGGGGTGTTTATAAAGACCTGGGGCTCTATGGAGGTGGGATGGGGGAGGGGGGGGAGAGGGGGGTGTTTATAAAGACCTGGGGCTCTATGGAGGTGGGATGGTGGTGTGGGGGGAGGGGGGGGGGGGGTGTTTGTAAAGACCTGTGGCTCTATGGAGGTGGGATGGTGGCGTGGGGGGAGGGGGGGGGGGTGTTTATAAAGACCTGGGGCTCTATGGAGGTGGGATGGTGGCGTGGGGGGAGGGGGGGGGGGGGTGTTTGTAAAGACCTGTGGCTCTATGGAGGTGGGATGGTGGCGTGGGGGGAGGGGGGGGGGGTGTTTATAAAGACCTGGGGCTCTATGGAGGTGGGATGGTGGCGTGGGGGGAGGGAGGGGTGTTTATAAAGACCTGGGGCTCTATGGAGGTGGGATGGTGGCGTGGGGGGAGGGGGGGGGGTGTTTATAAAGACCTGGGGCTCTATGGAGGTGGGATGGTGGCGTGGGGGAGGGGGGGGGGGTGTTTATAAAGACCTGGGGCTCTATGGAGGTGGGATGGTGGCGTGGGGGGAGGGGGGGGGGTGTTTATAAAGACCTGGGGCTCTATGGAGGTGGGATGGTGGCGTGGGGGAGGGGGGGGGGGGTGTTTATAAAGACCTGGGGCTCTATGGAGGTGGGATGGTGGCGTGGGGGGAGGGGGGGGGGGGTGTTTATAAAGACCTGGGGCTCTATGGAGGTGGGATGGTGGGGAGGGGGGGGGGGTGTTTATAAAGACCTGGGGCTCTATGGAGGTGGGATGGGGGAGGGGGGGGAGGGTGTTTATAAAGACCTGGGGCTCTATGGAGGTGGGATGGTGGGGAGGGGGGGGGGTGTTTATAAAGACCTGGGGCTCTATGGAGGTGGGATGGTGGCGTGGGGGAGAGGGGGGTGTTTATAAAGACCTGGGGCTCTATGGAGGTGGGATGGTGGCGTGGGGGGAGGGGGGGGGGGTGTTTATAAAGACCTGGGGCTCTATGGAGGTGGGATGGTGGCGTGGGGGGAGGGAGGGGTGTTTATAAAGACCTGGGGCTCTATGGAGGTGGGATGGTGGCGTGGGGGGAGGGGGGGGGGTGTTTATAAAGACCTGGGGCTCTATGGAGGTGGGTTGGTGGCGTGGGGGTGTGTTTATGGATAGGGGGGTGGGGGGGGGGGGGTTTGAGGGGCTGAGTCATTCAAACAGGGCTCAGGACGGAAATAAAACGAGAAATGGTGAAATGCCGCTGAGGTTCACTCATGGTTCGGTGTCGGCAGTTCAGAGACAATTAACAATTAAAGGGTAAGAAGACCATGGAGAAATATTGTAATAGTTGGGCAGGTATCAAATCCACCAACTACTCAGTTACAAGTAAAAGTCCGGAATAAAAAATGTATATATATATATAGTATACTGTACATATAGTATAAAAGTATTGGCATCAAAATGTAGCCTATATGTAAGTAAAAAGTTGTCAAATAAATGTAAGTAAAAAGTTGTCAAATGAATGTAGTGGAGTTAAAGTACAATGTTTTTCAAATACTCAAGTAAAGTACAAATACCTCAAAATTGTACTTAACTACAGTACTTAAGTAAATGTACTTGGTTACTTTCCACCACTGCAAATATTGTAATAGTTGGGCAAGGCGATACTTATACTGGTAATTACATCAATATCTTGACGATTTGGGATATTGCAATCTGGGAACCCATCTTCACAAAAAGTGGGGAAAAGTAGCTCCATGTTTTCCTTTGAAATTTTGCAGCTCGCATCTGTTCTTGAGAAATTAGGGATATTATAATATGTATTGTGATATCGCTAATATCGCATAAACATTGACTTTATCTGAATTTAAAGGTTATTACATGAATTACCTTCAGTGAACCGGCCTTATAGATTGTCCTATAGCTGTTACAGTCTTTATCTGTCATGTCCTTTTTATGTCCATATATGGAGGTCCCTGAGGTCATCGGTGTGGTCATGAGCCCTTTGGGGCACATATATGGAGCTGATTGATTTCTGGTGCCATGACGTCACTTTGAGGTTAGACAACACACGAGAGAGAGAGAGACAACACACGAGAGAGAGAGAGAGAGAGAGAGAGACAACACACGAGAGAGAGAGGGAGAGAGAAAGAGAGAAAGAGAGACAACACTCCAGAGAGAGAGAGAGAGAGATAGATCCTGGTAAATGTCCATAAGGATTATGTCTTTAAAAACGAGGCTGTGCTTTGGAATCCTTGTATTTGAGGGGATTGGATAAGGATGTTCTTGGGATGAGATTAATCTCAACCAACATGACTGAGAACACATTGTCTGGCCATGCGGCGGTTTAACCTCAGGTCATGACATGACTATACATGCCAAAAAAAGGATGAATTATCGTTAAAGGCGAATTCCAGACCAGCTGTTTATTTTTTTTAAATCTTTTACCATAACCCTTTTTGGACTGATTAAAAAAAAGGCTTCTAAATCCTAATAGTTTTCTGAAAAACCCATGTTTCTATGTCAGTTGTGCTCAACCTTTTTCATGTCAAGGACCCCCAGAATTATCTCTATTGGGCCACGGACCCAATAGTTTAGTTAAAAATGTTTGCTCTGAAATATGTACCGGTATTCAAGGATTTGCACCACATTTTCACAACTTTTCACAAAGATATTTAGATTTGTATTAATTCAGCTTCTCAGGTCAAATATTGATATGTGATTAAAATGCGATTAATTTTCGATTAATGTATTACAATGCTTCGAATTAATTAGATAACATTTTGTAATCGAGTCCCAGTCCCTGTTCAATCGCAATTCAATGTATATAGAACCACACATTATTATTTTTTGAGTGGTGCAACCACTCCTACATCCAGCAATATCCACCTGTATCATGTATCATGTATCATGTATCAGTCATCATGAGCACAAGTGGTGTGCGCATGCGTGAAACCAGCAATGGCCAGCAATGTCCGTTTACCTGTATCATGTAGAGTGGTGTGCGCATGCGTGAAATTCGCGCGTGTGTGTACAATGCGCGTGCCTGCACAATGAGTGCCTAGCACGTACCAACACAATGCTGCGTCGTAGCAACACACGTCAATGCTGCGTGCGCTGCGTGCGTGCGGTATCGCACGTGTGTGTGTGTGTGTGTGTGTGTAGCAACGTAGCAAAACAATGCTGCGTCGAGCATCCAAAGTATGAGAGAATGCAATGTGAAATATGTCCTGTAAGTAGACTTAGCAATAAAACTAGTGTTGACTAATCATTACACGCAGCTCTTATTTTGAAGAGAAAGTTATTGCACAGGAAGGCTGTTTCAGTTGTAAACAAGCTACTATGACAAAAGTCCCAAAGTGTCGTTCTCCTCTCATAGTGGTATGTGGACTGTGGTAGTTGTCGCTAAACCATGCGACAATCATTATTATGCATCTTGAACAACACTGGGATTATTTATGGACCTGCAGCAGTAGGTGAGTAATTATTTAGTTAGAAGTGGGGTTTCCAGTTTGAACTAATATAAGTACTCTGTGAATGGGGACAGGTGTTGCATACAGCATACAGTACGTACTGTGTTTCGGTACCCATAGGCACAGTTGTTTGGTCCACACAAATAATCATGCATGGGGAAATGGAATGTATACATTAAAGGGGTAATTTACATGAACATTAACATTCTGGACACCAGCCATAATCATGTTCAAAGTCTGAGTCTCATACGTTGCATTTTCATACTGCATCCAATATGCCCTGAAACTAATGGACTGCTGCGAGCATTACGGAACTCACCCAGACCGCAAACCCTGGCGGTAAACTAGATCTCACCTATCATGTTATGTTTTCTATAAAGATTATTATTATAGTACAAGCCTTACAGGCTGTTGGGTGTCTCGTAGTCTATTATTAATGTGATGTGGCTTTTCTATACACGGTACCAACTCATAGATGGAGCGGACGGTACGGCCTGCTCTCTCTTGAACATTAGCAGAATGTTAATGTGCAGGTAAACCAGGAGGGAAACCCACCTATGTGACTATGAGGGGATTTGCAACACTCAGTTCACACAGGTGTGATTTTTTTAACACAACATAGAAAAAGTACCACAATACGGACATTACAATGCACAGACAAAAAAACAAAATACAAACTAAAAAACTAAACAAGACAAAACACCACAGTCTTGACATGATTTTACATTACAGGTCACCAGAGTCTTTGTTATTCACTACCGTTCAATAAGGTACATTGAAGCGTAGTCTAGAATGGTCCACTGTATCTAAGACTGGTTCCCATACCTTCGTGAACCCTTCCATGTTATCGCAAGGAGGAGATAAGTCAGTTTCTCCAGAGGAACCACAGTCATTGCCTCCTTGTACCAATCATCCAGTGCAGGAATGTCTCTATGAATCCAAAGTCTTTCTCGCTATATGTATAAGCGTATTCTAACCAATTTGACGTGTCTGGTCCTTGCACTGGATACCTTAGCTGCTAGTACACACTGGAGAGGTGACAAGTTCAAATTATATCCAATCAAGGTGTCCAGCTCATTCTTCACCTCATTCCAAAAACCAGTATCTGTGTACATTTCCAAAGCATATGTGCATGCATATGTACCGACTTCTGTCACATTTATTACAGTTAGGAGAGCTGAGACCAATTAAGCTTGCTTCTCAGTAGAGGTGCATAATGGAGTCTGTGTAAAATTTTGAATTCTCTTATATCATTATTGCAACTAACAATAGTAGGTGTATTTCCTATAATTGTTGTCCAAGTATTGTCTGTCTTCTATCTGACATTCCAAGTCAATCTGCCACTGCCTTCGAATGGTTTGAACTTACATCAAAACATTCATACAGATAGGAAATAAACCTTTCTGGCACAGGTTGTGTAAGAATAATGTCCCAGGGGCTTTCCTGTTCTTTGTTACATAATGAAGGATTTGTAAAAATCTAAAGAAATGTGACTAATGCATATTTAAAATGGACTTTGATGTTATTCCAGGTGTTCAGTGTATTTAAGACAATGAAATTCTCCTCAACAGCCCTAGTACTTTGACTCAAGTACATTTTTAATCTACTTGTAACAGGGTATTTCTGTATTGCAGTTTGTAGGCCTATTGATACTAATAAATACTAAGACATTTAGACTGAAAGAGAGAGGCTGTCATCACTGTGTGTGTGTGTGTGTGTGTGTGTGTGTGTGTGTGTGTGTGTGTGTGTGTGTGTGTGTGTGTGTGTGTGTGTGTGTGTGTGTGTGTGTGTGTGTGTGTGTGTGTGTGTGAGAGTGTGTGTGTGTGTGTGTGTGTGTCTGTTGCAGCATGTTACTTTTAACCCATTAGGACCTGCTGAGGATGATTCTTACAAATGTCTTCTAAATCCTAACGGATTTCTGAATTTATATGTTTCTATATCAGTGGTTCATGTCATGTGTCCGTGGACTGGACCCCCATTTCAAAATATTCTGTACCAGGGACATATTTATTATATATATATATATATATATATATATAATATATTTATTTATTTATTTATTATTATTAGTAGTATTATTTGTTTGCACAAATGATCACGAACTTTCAAGCTATGAGCTTGAGTTATATCTGCTATCTTTTCAAAAGCCAAAGTATGAAATAATTCTTCTCAATTAAAACGACACAGATTGCCTTCCCTGTTTGACTTGGTCCTCAACCCCTCCTTCCTCTCCTCCCTCTCTCTGTCTCATCTCTCCTCCATATGCCGGTTTACACTGCTTATCCCAACTCGTCATCTCCTGCACCGTTGTCCCCCGAACGGCCGACCGACCACTCACTGTCACTGTCCTCTCCTTCCTCTTTCCTCTCTCTCTCTCTCTCTTGGCTGCGGTTGGATGAAACGGAACAGAGCCAGATGGACTCCTCCTTCCCTTCCTTTGACTGTTTGGTGTCTGCCTCCCTCCCTCCCTCCTCTCCCCCCCCCTCCCTCCTATCTCTCTCTCTCTCTCTCTCCCTTCTCCTACTCCCTGGAGAGCTCAGCCAGCAGAGAGCGTTTAGTCCCGGGTTGCGCTGCCCTGCCTGTCGGTCTGCAGCGTCTGTCTGTGTTTGTTTGTTTGCTGAGAGAGAGAGAGAGAGAGAGAGAGAGAGCATGGCTCAACTCCAGGACCTCTGTCTGCACCGCTCACACACAGGAGACAAGTGAGTGAGAGAGAGAGGGAGTGACAGAGAGAGAGACACACAGAGACGGAGACACAGAGAGGGAGACAGAGCGAGAGAGGGGACTAGGAGGGAGCGAGTGATAGAAATAGACAGACTTTTACCATTTTGCATGTACTGCTGCTTGCATACATGTCACACTGCTGCTAGAGCGCCCTACTCAGAGTACTGCTGAGTTCCACTGAGACGCGCACACTGATTTGAACTGGGCGTGCGGAGAAAAGAAGAGACGCGATAAACTGGAAAAGAGGAAGGAAGAACAAGGGAAGGATGATGGTGCAGGCGTTTCAATGTGAGCACTCTTGAGAGAGAGAAAGAGCTTTGCGGCGCCCCACCACCGTCCCAAAGCATCCATCCGTCACCCTCTTTCCTCCCTGCTCTGTGTCCATCCATCGCTGCCCGGCCGCTCCTCGCACTTTGGGACGGATTAAACTTTTTGTTCCTCTCCACCTCCGTCCGTGCGTGCGTGCGTGCGTGCGTCCGTCCGTGCGTGCGTCCGGCTCCAGAGATGGAGTCGCCCACCAAAGAGATTGAGGAGTTCGAGAGCACGTCTCTAAAGTACCTCCAGCCGGAGCAGATCGAGAAGATATGGCTCAGACTCCGCGGACTGTAAGTATTACACCATCTCACTCTCCTTCATGTGTGTGTGTGCGTGTGTGTGTGTGTGTGTGTGTGTGTGTGTGTGTGTGTGTGTGGCATGCGCGTGTCAGTGTGTGTGCAAGTAGTATAGGCTATGTATGAATTAATGCGTTTGCCCTTTTGGTTTGTTGATTTCATTGTGTTCACGTTGTTGTTGCGTCAATGTATTGTTCCATATAAGTGTGCACAATGTCTTGTTGAGTTGTCGGTCCGCTGCCGGGCTTTGTCGCAGAGCTTGTGGGTGGCAGTGGGGGGGGGGGGGGGGGGGTGGGAGTGTGTGTGTGTGTGTGGGAAGGGGGTCCATGCAAGCCTCTATAGTGTGTGTGTGTGTGTGTGTGTGTGTGTGTGTGTGTGTGTGTGTGTGTGTGTGTGTGTGTGTGTGTGTGTGCTCGCATGCGCAAGAGAGGGATTGGGAGTGGGAAGGGGGTCCATGCAAGCCTCTATAGTAGGGGTGTGTGTGTGTGTGGGGGGGAAGGCTATTTAACCTCAACACCGGCTCTGTTTACAGAACTTTCAGAGGGTCTGCAGATGTGAATCAGCCGGAGGTTAAACTGGTGCGATTTCCATAATGATAAAACAGTTACATTTACATTAATATACAGTATACACTCCTCACTCCTGTAGTCCCAACGCACTGAATGCAGACCCCCATGATGAGTGAGTGTGTATACAAATACATGCATGTGTAATATTACGCATACTGTATGACAAAAGGATGAGCGCATTAATTGGCTGAGCTTCCATTTCATCCAATGGTACGCGTACCCCATATGGCTCAGAGCGATTGCATTACGTGATTTGTTGATGCCACCAAAAGCACATTTGTTCATGATATTTATTTTTATTAATACTTTTTTTTACAATTAGGATATGTAGTTCAATGGCAAGATGGTATATATTTATTTAAGTATGTTTCTTTGAAGAATTATAGCTGCAAGGCCTATTATGGCCCCCCAGCCTTACTATTGCAAAATAATCATTTTTGAACTGGGGGTACCCCAAAATAACCAAATTTGAACTGGGGACCCCCCCAAATTATCATATTTGAACTGTGGATCCCCCACCACCACAAGCAACTTGGAATTGTAGGCATTGAGGCATTAGTTTGACTCGGATAGATATTGTGACAACAAAATAATGTGCAGAGCTCGACCCCCCTTATATATACCACTAATGGTCACCATGAATCCAAAGAGCAACAGCTGAAAGCAGTGCCCTGCATTCTGAAAGAAGTGCCCTGCATTCTGAAAGCAGTGCCCTGCATTCTGAAAGCAGTGCCCTGCATTCTGAAAGCAGTGCCCTGCATTCTGAAAGCAGTGCCCTGCATTCTGAAAGCAGTGCCCTGCATTCTGAAAGCAGTGCCCTGCATTCTGAAAGCAGTGCCCTGCATTCTGAAAGCAGTGCCCTGCATTCTGAAAGCAGTGCCCTGCATTCTGAAAGCAGTGCCCTGCATTCTGAAAGCAGTGCCCTGCATTCTGAAAGTTCTGAAAGCATTGCCCTGCATTCTGAAAGCAGTGCCCTGCATTCTGAAAGCAGTGCCCTGCATTCTGAAAGCAGTGCCCTGCATTCTGAAAGCAGTGCCCTGCATTCTGAAAGTTCTGAAAGCATTGCCCTGCATTCTGAAAGCAGTGCCCTGCATTCTGAAAGTTCTGAAAGCATTGCCCTGCATTCTAAAAGCAGTGCCCTGCATTCTGAAAGCATTGCCCTGCAATCTGAAAGCAGTGCCCTGCATTCTGAAAGCAGTGCCCTGCATTCTGAAAGCAGTGCCCTGCATTCTGAAAGTTCTGAAAGCATTGCCCTGCATTCTGAAAGCAGTGCCCTGCATTCTGAAAGCATTGCCCTGCATTCTGAAAGCAGTGCCCTGCATTCTGAAAGCAGTGCCCTGCATTCTGAAAGCAGTGCCCTGCATTCTGAAAGCAGTGCCCTGCATTCTGAAAGCAGTGCCCTGCATTCTGAAAGCAGTGTCCTGCATTCTGAAAGCAGTGCCCTGCATTCTGAAAGCAGTGTCCTGCATTCTGAAAGCAGTGCCCTGCATTCTGAAAGCAGTGCCCTGCATTCTGAAAGCAGTGCCCTGCATTCTGAAAGCAGTGCCCTGCATTCTGAAAGCAGTGCCCTGCATTCTGAAAGCAGTGCCCTGCATTCTGAAAGCAGTGCCCTGCATTCTGAAAGCAGTGCCCTGCATTCTGAAAGCAGTGCCCTGCATTCTGAAAGCAGTGCCCTGCATTCTGAAAGTTCTGAAAGCATTGCCCTGCATTCTGAAA
>NC_139709.1:8868497-8874661 GCF_964188405.1 Protomyctophum parallelum
TGTGTGTGTGTGTGTGTGTGTGTGTGTGTGTGTGTGTGTGTGTGTGTGTGTGTGTGTGTGTGTGTGTGTGTGTGCGCGCGCGCATATGTCTGTGGCGTGCACAGGCATTTAATACTAATAATAATGATCACGATCATCATCTTTATTAATAAATCCCTATTCCATTTTTATTCATACAAATGCATGCAGCTCAGCAGGCATCATACAATGAAGAAGAAAAATACACTGGAACAGAATAGAAATGTAAGAATAAAAAAAAAAGAAATCACAATAGCATAAGGATAAGATCAATTATACAGTATAGGACTAAGACAATAATAAATAGATACAAAAATATAAAATAATATAAATGAAAATGGACAAAAAAAGGTTAAAAAAGGTTTGTAAAAGCTACCACAGAATCGACCTATTACAATGTGTTCAAGTGGAGCATCCCACTGTTTGGAGGCATACAAGGGAAAGCGTGACGTAAAACCTTGTATGAGATGGTTTTACTACTGTCAGGAGGTTTGGTCATAAAGGGACAAATGTCCCAATAAACGATCAAAGGCAAATAACAGGACCTTGAAATCAATTCCAAAGGACACAGGGAGCCATTGTAATGCATTCAATAGTGGATCTACTACTGTTTAAAGTCTCTGATTAGTTATTGTTGAAATCCTAATGGTAGTGTTTTTTTCTCTGAATTAGGCCCGACCTCCATTAGTCCACTAAACAATCGATTTGACCGCCAATCTCTCAATCAAACCATTTTTGCATGATTCAATTGACAGTCGAATCAGACTGATTAGCATGATTCGACTGCCATGCAGTCGACTATAGGCAGCGTTTATGCCAATCAGATTTGATTTATATAAATTCTTAGTCGGGGACAGACCTATACTCTGAATCCTACCGAGTTACACATGGCCTTAATCTTCACTACATTTCCGAGCTGGAAGAAAGCAGGTCTGGTAACCATGTTGATGTGAACTGAGTTCTGAATGTGTTTTAATATTCACAGCCTGCAGTTTCACAGATATGGAATCGCATACAGTAGGGCTTGGGCTCCCCAGGATGCTTCCTTGAGGAATCCCAGAAGCAAATTGAAATGCTCAGAATACAGAGCATGTTCTAACTAGTTCGGTCAGATAACCCTCAAATAGATTGAACCAATATTAGTAATATAGTGTGAATATCATATTTTATCTTGCCCGTTCAGGCTCTGCTACATGTTTCTCCCTGCTCAGCACAATTAGACAGCCGTCATTATTAACCATTAACTCCTTTGTAGCCAAGGGTGATAGGGGGCGGCGTAGGTGGAAAGTGCCAGAGCAAATGGCCTAAAATAAGCAGAGAAGAAGAGCTTTTGTTGTCATGCCGAAACTGATAGTAAAAATGGCCCCTGCTCTGCTGAGGTATGCTAGGGACCGGAACATTGTTTTGTTTAGCGGCAGCTCGAATTAATGTTTTATTGAGCTACGAACATCGTACTTCGTCCCATTATGAGATATAAAGTAACCCATTTTGACCTGAGATCAGATTCTAAAAATGTCTTCTACATCCTGACAGTTTTCTGAAAAAGCTGTTAAAAAATAGCAGACCTACAAGCCCTGCTATTAGTTCTGTTTGCTCCCGCCGCCACCCCATCTACCACCGGTGGTGCTGGGGTGGCGGTGGGAGCAAACAGTGCATAACAACAAACCAGAATGCACACAGACTTAGGTGAGCTTAAATACACCACGGCATAACACTTTATACACACTGTTCTTTCCCCAGAAGGGCAGAGAAGGAAACATACTTACGCACAGGCACCACCCTCTCAGAATCACGCACGCGCGCACATGTGCATGCACACACACATAAACACAAGACTGCCAAATGTAGACGCCAATGTGTCACTTGCCAACAAAGAAATACCATTCACAAAAGAAGCCCTTTTATGAGAGATGGATTTATGTAAAATGATGATAATATGAGAGAGAGAGAGAGAGAGAGAGAGAGAGAGAGAGCGAGCGAGAGAGACAGACACTTTCCCCATCTCTCTGTCAAACATAACCTCTTGTTGAAGTCATCCAGTGAATGGTGCCGCCCACAAATCAATACACCCAACAGTTTTATTTGTATACGGTTCTCTGACAAATCCCACCTTATGTTCCTGCACTGCTAAATGGATTCCAATTAATGGATCTGCACCTTTTAGTGAATGAAATCACGGTGACACTCATGACCCCTCTCTCTCGCTCAATGGAAATCAATCAGTCATTAATGATTACAATCGATTGATCAGCGGTCTTGTTGTTCTTTTGCCTGACAGTGAAGCCAATGTGGCATTTTGTAGCTCTCTCTGAATGCCTGGGTCTGCCATGCGCCCTAACACAATAACAATGGCTGATTAGTGGGAGGCTTGACAAAGGAACAATAGAACACAGATGGGGAGGCAGGTATACGGTGGGCGACATAATGTAGAAGTGGTGGAAAGTAAGTCATTATTTAAGTACAATGTTGAGGTATTTCTACTTTACTTGAGTATTTCTAATTTCCAATACTTTTACTTTATACTCCACTACATCTCAGAGGCAAATATTGTACTTTTACTCCACTATAGACCTTTTTTATAGAAAACGTTAGTAATAGTTACTTTGTAGATTTTTAATTATTATTACAAAACATACATTCAGCCCTGTATACTGTACATTGCAGCCATTTGAAAATAGCAGAGGTCAATGCGTTGCATGGCGACGGATTGTGAGCTTGTAGATCTGCTATTTTCAAAATATTTTTTATACATTTGAAAACTTAAAATGAGACATTCTGCACAATGAGTAGGGTACTTATTTCGGCTTTTGTTTTTTGTACTTTTACTCAAGTAGATTTGTAATGCAGGCCTTCTACTTGTAACAGAGTAGTTCTACATTGCAGTATTGATACTTTTACTCAAGTAAAACATGCGAGTACTTTTTCCACCACCGATATGTACTGTAGTCTGCACGGTTGGCCATTCCACCCAGACAAGACGTTCGGTCATTCAGCCAGGGGTCTGAATACACTTTAATATGGTTACATATTGCCTAATACGGTTACGTTTATCTAGCATTTTATCATATTATTCTCGAAGACCATACTCTAATAGAGTTATTGGGTTATGGAGCCCCTCCCCTTTCAGCCTGCCAGCATCCTCATTATGCAGACAATAAATAAATAAGCCCTGTGTTGCTCTCACACACACACACACACACACACACACACACACACACACACACACACGCACACACACACACGCACACACACACACACACACACACACTGGAGTGTTGACTTACCCATAAGGGTCACTCTCTCACACTCAGGGTTTCACTGTGTACACAAACATGGAGGAAGCGCAGCCAGCTCCGTTTTGCCATAAAAAAACAAAAACGAGGGAAGCCGAGAAAGAACGAAAAAGGAAGCAGAAACCAGAGAGCTTCCATAAGATTTTGTTCTCTTCTTTTTTTCCCCCAAACCCCTTTCTCTTTCTGTGAGATGAAAAAAAAAGCCTTTTTTATTTAAGAGTTAAGAACATCGTCAGGGTCCTCAAACGCGTTGGTCCTTTTTGTAGTGTTCTTTGCCATGCCTAAACTCTTAAATAAAAAAGGCTTTTTTTCACCTCACTGGAACAGAGTGCCTTGGATCCTCTTCTTTAATGTTATGATTTAACCTCGCCAACGAGCACCTGTATTCAGTTCAACAAACACAGGACAACGGCAGCGCTCCCTTCCTCTATTCAACCTCTTTCTCTTTCTTTCGGTACTGTCTGCACGTCCCTCCCTCCCTCCCTCTCTGTCGTCTCTACCCGTTTCCCTCCATTCCCAGTTAAAGGGAATGTGACTTTATGTTACCACCTCTCAACATGTATTTTAGCAGCAGAAGAACGTCCGTGGCCTGCAGTTCGGCCACGGGCAGCTCCGGGCAAAGATTAATAATGTGCTGTGTAGAGAGAGTGAATCAAGCTAAGTGCTGCTGTGTAATTGTGCCTGGCCGGATTATAAATCCAATTGCGCGCTCATGAAAGACGAGTGCATCTTCCACCCCTCTCTGCCCTGCTACTGTGTGTGTGTGTGTGTGTGTGTTGTGTGTGTGTGTGTGTGTGTGTGTGTGTGTGTGTGTGTGTGTGTGTGTGTGTGTGTTGTGTGTGTGTGTGTGTGTGTGTGTGTGTGTGTGTGTGTGTGTGTGTGTGTGTGTGTGTGTGTGTGTGTGTGTGCGCTCGCATGCGCAAGAGAGGGATTTTCACCTCATCCAAAGTAGCTTTTAGAGATATGCTGTTATCTCTATGGGGGTGTGGGTGTTATATGCCAAATGTTAATGTAGGTGATAGTGTCAGTGTTTTTGTGTGACTGCGTTTGTGTGTGTGTGAGAGAGATTACATGTATACGTGCACATTTGTGTGTGAGTGTGTGAGTATTAGAGATGGTGTCACAGGGGGGTGCGCATGCTTATCCGACACACCAAAGGACCGTCATGCGTTGCGTTGTGCTTGCGGTTAGGGTTTGGGGTAGGTTGTCGGTCTAATGACTGTCAATATGTCGGAAACTAAAGCCTTTACCCGTCAAAGGTGTGTGTGCGTGTGGGTGGGTGGGTGTGTGCGTGTGGGTGGGTGTGTGCGTGTGCCTGCGTACTGTACGTGCATGTGTCAACTCCGGTCTAACTGAACGTATTTTGCTATGTGATTTTAATGTGAAGAATGTCAATACGACTGTGTCACAGTGACTACAAATGCAGTAAATGGCAGTATAGACTGTCCATGCATAAAGCACAAACAAACATAAATCAAAGTGTAAATGGCTTTCAAGTCTACAATAAGTGTCGACGTGTTTACTCAAACATTCCCTCCTCTTTCGTAGCAGGCAGTTCATTCCCCCCCCCCCCCCCCCCCCCCCCCCTGCTGTGTGACTGACAACATAATTCCGTGTATTAAAACTCCGTGTCTGACCTCTCTGTCAGGGTGTCACTCACCACTGTGTCATCTGCTCTCTCTCTCTCTCTGGCAGGAGGAAATACAAGAAGACGTCTCAGAGGTAAGAGCTTCTGCTGCTGCTGCCGAGAACGTGGACCTTCTCCCTTCACCACCATCACCTATAGGGTGACCACGTCATCACCTATAGGGTGACCACGTCATCACCTATAGGGTGACCACCCGCATCACCTATAGGGTGACCACGTCCCAGAAATGTTCATTTGAGGGACAGAAGTATTGCTTGTGTGGCACAAGTGAGATTAAATGTCTTGATGTCATATTCAACCATAGGCCTAATATTGTCACTTTTGTGCTATTAAACCCCTCATGGCGTCTCACGTTTTGTTTTAAAATGCTTATTTTGGTCATGGGTGGTATGGCCAACTTGGTGCTGTTGTAGCCTATAGGAAAATTCTCATGTTATTTTAAAACGTGGCGACTAACGGCGATAGCAGGCGAACGGCCGATAGTCAAAAAAAGTGGGCGGAGGAACGTCGCCCGAAAAGATAAAAATAATTCATCTTTTCTTTTGAAAATGAGGGACTGGTCATCCTAACCATCCCACAGTCCTGGAGCAATACGTTACAATTTATCATTTAGGTATTTAGCAGACGCGACTTACACTTACAGTAAGCAAGGTAAACTAAACGCACACTTCAGATGCAGAGAGAGAGTGTGTAGTGCATCAATAATCTAGGATCATAGGCCAACCAAGTACCTAGTATCAGTCTGAACAACATGTATTATAAACTGTACTGCAGAAACATTAGAGACATTTTGAGGGGCAGGTGCTCAAGTGAAACAAGGGCACCACGAGCAGCACGTGGAACCGCCGGCTGCCTTAATAGTGAGTGAGATTTATAGATTTTGGGGCATAGATTATATATTGGACACTTAAAAAATTATCCCACGATTTTGCAACCCATTTTTTCACCCTAATCTAATGTAATCCTGGGCACTTCCACTTCCTCCGCCAACCTGGGAGAGCAGCGGACTGACCTCATGCTTCCTTCTATGCATGAGGAGTCCAAGCTGCTTCTTTTCACTATAGTTTCTATACTATACACTATATACTTTCATAATAGCATTTTTAGCCTGTGGCAAAAAATGCTATTAAATATGGCCTCAACATGGGAAAGGTTACAAATCGGCTTCAGTCATTTTTACCAGCTGCTGTGTTGTAAGCACAGCT
>NC_139709.1:8874861-8962361 GCF_964188405.1 Protomyctophum parallelum
GGTTCTCTGACAAATCCCACCTTATGTTCCTGCACTGCTAAATGGATTCCAATTAATGGATCTGCACCTTTTAGTGAATGAAATCACGGTGACACTCATGACCCCTCTCTCTCGCTCAATGGAAATCAATCAGTCATTAATGATTACAATCGATTGATCAGCGGCCTTGTTGTTCTTTTGCCTGACAGTTAAGCCAATGTGGCATTTTGTAGCTCTCTCTGAATGCCTGGCTCTGCCATGCGCCCTAACACAATAACAATGGCTGATTAGTGGGAGGCTTGACACAGGAACAATAGAACACAGATGGGGAGGCAGGTACGGTATGGTGGGCGACATAATGTAGAAGTGGTGGAAAGTAAGTAATTATTATATTATAAGTACAATGTTGAGGTATTTCTACTTTACTTGAGTATTTCTAATTTCCAATACTTTTACTTTATACTCCACTACATCTCAGAGGCAAATATTGTACTTTTACTCCACTATAGACCTTTTTGAAAACGTTAGTTATAGTTACTTTGTAGATTTTTATTATTATTACAAAACATACATTCATCCCTATGTACTGTACATTGCAGCCATTTGAAAATAGCAGAGGTCAATGCATTGCATGGCGACGGATTGTGAGCTTGTAGATCTGCTATTTTCAAAATATCTTTTATACATTTGAAAACTTAAAATGAGACATTCTGCACAATGAGTAGGGTACTTATTTCTGCCTTTGTTTTTTTTGTACTTTGACTCAAGTAGATTTGTAATTCAGGCCTTCTACTTGTAACAGAGTATAGTTCTACATTGCAGTATTGATACTTTTACTCAAGTAAAACATGCGAGTATACTTTTTCCACCACCGATATGTAGTCTGCACGGTTGGCCATTCCACCCAGACAAGACGTTCGGTCATTCAGCCAGGGGTCTGAATACACTTTAATATGGTTACATATTGCCTAATACGGTTACGTTTATCTAGCATTTTATCATATTATTCTCGAAGACCATACTCTAATAGAGTTATTGGGTTATGGAGCCCCTCCCCTTTCAGCCTGCCAGCATCCTCATTATGCAGACAATAAATAAATAAGCCCTGTGTTGCTCTCACACACACACACACACACACACACACACACACACACACACACACACACACACACACACACGCACGCACACACACACACACTGGAGTGTTGACTTACCCATAAGGGTCACTCTCTCACACTCAGGGTTTCACTGTGTACACAAACATGGAGGAAGCGCAGCCAGCTCCGTTTTGCCATAAAAAAACAAAAACGAGGGAAGCCGAGAAAGAACGAAAAAGGAAGCAGAAACCAGAGAGCTTCCATAAGATTTTGTTCTCTTCTTTTTTTCCCCCAAACCCCTTTCTCTTTCTGTGAGATGAAAAAAAAAGCCTTTTTTATTTAAGAGTTAAGAACATTACAAAAAGAAGGACCAGCGCGTTTCGGCACTCAGCCTTCGTCAGGGTCCTCAAACACGTTGGTCCTTTTTGTAGTGTTCTTTGCCATGCCTAAACTCTTAAAAAAATAAAAATGGCTTTTTTTCACCTCACTGGAACAGAGTGCCTTGGATCCTCTTCTTTAATGTTATGATTTAACCTCGCCAACGAGCACCTGTATTCAGTTCAACAAACAAAGGACAACGGCAGCGCTCCCTTCCTCTATTCAACCTCTTTCTCTTTCTTTCGGGACTGTCTGCACGTCCCTCCCTCCCTCCCTCTCTGTCGTCTCTACCCGTTTCCCTCCATTCCCAGTTAAAGGGAATGTGACTTTATGTTACCACCTCTCAACATGTATTTTAGCAGCAGAAGAACGTCCGTGGCCTGCAGTTCGGCCACGGGCAGTGCTCCGGGCAAAGATTAATAATGTGCTGTGTAGAGAGAGTGAATCAAGCTAAGTGCTGCTGTGAATTGTGCCTGGCCGGATTATAAATCCAATTGCGCGCTCATGAAAGACGAGTGCATCTTCCACCCCTCTCTGCCCTGCTACTAGTGTGTGTGTGTGTGTGTGTGTGTGTGTGTGTGTGTGTGTGTGTGTGTGTGTGTGTGTGTGTGTGTGTGTGTGTGTGTGTGTGTGTGTGTGCGTGTGTGTGCGTGTGCGTGTGCGTGTGCGTGTGCGTGCGTGTGTGTGTGTGTGTGTGTGTGTGTGTGTGTGTGTGTGTGCTCGCATGCGCAAGAGAGGGATTTTCACCTCATCCAAAGTAGCTTTTAGAGATATGCTGTTATCTCTATGGGGGTGTGGGTGTTATATGCCAAATGTTAATGTAGGTGATAGTGTCAGTGTTTTTGTGTGACTGCGTTTGTGTGTGTGTGAGAGAGATTACATGTATACGTGCACATTTGTGTGTGAGTATTAGAGATGGTGTCACAGGGGGGTGCGCGTGCTTATCCGACACACCAAAGGTCCGCCATGCGTTGCGTTGTGCTTGCGGTTAGGGTTTGGGGTAGGTTGTCGATCTAATGACTGTCGGACTGTTAATATGTCGGAAACTAAAGCCTTTACCCGTCAAAGGGGTGTGTGTGTGTGTGTGCGTGTGGGTGGGTGGGTGTGTGCGTGTGGGTGGGTGTGTGCGTGTGCCTGCGTACGTGCATGTGTCAAATCCGGTCTAACTGAACGTATTTTGCTATGTGATTTTAATGTGAAGAATATCAATACGACTGTGTCACAGTGACTACAAATGCAGTAAATGGCAGTATAGACTGCCCATGCATAAAGCACAAACAAACATAAATCAAAGCGTAAATGGCTTTCAAATCTACAATAAGTGTCGACGTGTTTACTCAAACATTCCCTCCTCTTTCGTAGCAGGCAGTTCGTTCCCCCTCTCCCCCCCCCTGCTGTGTGACTGACAACATAATTCCGTGTATTAAAACTCTGTGTCTCACCTCTCTGTCAGGGTGTCACTCACCACTGTGTCATCTGCTCTCTCTCTCTCTCTCTCTGGCAGGAGGAAATACAAGAAGACGTCTCAGAGGTAAGAGCTTCTGCTGCTGCTGCCGAGAACGTGGACCTTCTCCCTTCACCACCATCACCTATAGGGTGACCACGTCATCACCTATAGGGTGACCACCTCATCACCTATAGGGTGACCACCGCATCACCTATAGGGTGACCACGTCCCATAACTGTTCATTTGAGGGACAGAAGTATTGCTTGTGTGGCACAAGTGAGATTAAATGTCTTGATGTCATATTCAACCATAGGCCTAATATTGTCACTTTTGTGCTATTAAACCCCTCATGGCGTCTCACGTTTTGTTTTAAAATGCTTATTTTGGTCATGGGTGGTATGGCCAACTTGGTGCTGTTGTAGCCTATAGGAAGATGCTCATGTTATTTTAAAACGTGGCGACTACCGGCGATAGCAGGCGAACGGCCGATAGTCAAAAAAAGTGGGCGGAGGAACGTCGCCCGAAAAGATAAAAATAATTCATCTTTTCGCCCGATAGCGGGCGATTATTGGCGATGTGTCGCCCGATGCTCGCCCGCTGTTAAAACGCACAGTTGGGTCATTTGAACACTGATGGCTGCCGGTCTTCACAGTGTGGGACGCCTGAAGAGTCTTGAAAATGAGGGACTGGTCATCCTAACCATCCCACAGTCCTGGAGCAATACGTTACAATTTATCATTTAGGTATTTAGCAGACGCGACTTACACTTACAGTAAGCAAGGTAAACTAAACGCACACTTCAGATGCAGAGAGAGAGTGTGTAGTGCATCAATAATCTAGGATCATAGGCCAACCAAGTACCTAGTATCAGTCTGAACAACATGTATTATAAACTGTACTGCAGAAACTATACATTAGAGACATTTTGAGGGGCAGGTGCTCAAGTGAAACAAGGGCATCACGAGCAGCGCGTGGAACCGCCGGCTGCCTTAATAGTGAGTGAGATTTATAGATTTTGGGGCATAGATTATATATTGGACACTTTAAAAATTATCCCACGATTTTGCAACCCATTTTTTCACCCTAATCTAATGTAATCCTGGGCACTTCCACTTCCTCCGCCAACCTGGGAGAGCAGCGGACTGACCTCATGCTTCCTTCTATGCATGAGGAGTCCAAGCTGCTTCTTTTCACTATAGTTTCTATACTATACACTATATACTTTCATAATAGCATTTTAGCCTGTGGCAAAAAATGCTATTAAATATGGCCTCAACATGGGAAAGGTTACAAATCGGCTTCAGTCATTTTTACCAGCTGCTGTGTAAGCACAGCTGGTCAATGTTCACTCTGCGGTGCTTTCACCGCCCCCTTGCTGTAGTTCAGACCTATGTTTCTCATTGGCTGTATACTGACAACCTATCGTCCTGATTGGCTGCCTCGTCTCTAGGCAACCACACACTTTTCGCCTCTAACCGGCCTCTCAGCCGCATGGGACATAAGAGTCAGCAGCTGGTAATTAATTCTTGTTTTGTTTTTAGCGGAGGAGAAACTATACATGAGAAGGTACATGTCTAAAAGTCACCGTTTGTTTTATTATGTCACGTAGCACGCTGAGTGCTACTGTGGGCTGATGAGACCGTAAAGCTTTTGTGCTTTATTGCCCACACACACACACGCGTGCACACACGCGTGCACACACACACACACACACACACACACACACACACACACACACACACACACACACACACACACACACACACACACGTGTACATATTGGTGCTCCAAGTCTGAACAGGAGGCAGCCTTTGCTGCTTTCTATGTGTTTAAATAACTGTGCATTATATACACTGTATCTCAGTGCAGTCAAACAATGACAACTAATTATCCATGTTATGTTTGTTCAAAGACACATTTTATTTGCGTGTTTAGTACTCCTATAAACATGATGGGAATGGACTAATATGCTGTGATTCATGCAAATGTGTGGTTGTGTGATATCGGAAAGCAATTAACAACCCAGAACGATTACACGCAATGCTCAAAAGGTAGAGCATTAGCATAGAAACAGGCAGCAGCAGATGGGTGTAATGCTCTGCTAAATGTAACATTACTTATAGTAATGTACTGTATGTACAGTATGTACTCACACACTGCAGCTATAGTCTACCTTTCTAAAGGTTCAGGTTTTTCTATCATTTTCATCCCACGATTTTGCAACCCTTTTTTTTCCACCCAGTGTCAATTATCTAATGGGCGATACACTTCCTTTCCCCCCCTGGTGGGGGTAGGGGGGGGGGGGGGGGGGCAGCAGACTGACCTCATGCTTCCTTCTATGCATGAGGAGTCCAAGCTGCTTCTTTACACCTGACGGGGAAGAGTTTCCCCCGGCCAGGGTTTCCCCCGGGGGAGGTAGTTTAGAGACCAGGATTACTGCACGTTTTTCCATTGGATTCCGTGATGGACCTCAAACGGAATCATACAAAATGAAATGGGCAGGAAACGGCTCATCTAGGACTCAAAGATATATTAGTCTCCTCGTTGTATTAGAATATATTTCCCTTTTCCAGTTATTATTTGTTATATTAGTACACACACTGCAGGTATGAACATGCACAATATCAGCATCGCAATAAGGCAACGGCATCGCAATATGATATATCGTCAATGAGTGATATTGATTTGTTGTTATGCCATTTTTGTGTTGTAGCACCACCGCTCATCCGCTGAAAAAACTTAAGTGAGGTGCTGGCATAGAGTATTAAAAGGATAGAGACTGATCTGGCGCGAAGCTCTGCCCCCCCCCCCCCCCCCCCCCCCCCCCCCCGCGCTATTAATATCAGTGGAAGTTGCTCAGTGGCGTTTTGAAGCACCCGGAAGGACCGTCTATTTCCGCCTTTTTTCGCCGATTCAGAATTTGGGCACCAGCTGCACGGGGTTTCCTCGTCATGAATCCACGGGTCCGCGACGGTCCGCCTGCAGTCCTTCCTCTTACCACTAGGGCCCAGTGCTTCAACGTTGGAGTGCCTCACTGGCCCCTCTGGGTGCTGGAGCCACAAAGGGAACATGAGTAATATATAAAGGGAAGCTCCGCACACTCAGATCTGCGCACAATCAATGTGTTTACTTAGCAAGCTTTCGGTCTACTGACCTTCTTCAGTGTTGTAGCACTTACAATATAGAATATGACATTTTAACGGTAATTTCGTATATCGTATCGATATTGCAATATTTGGCATAAATATTGAGATATGAAATCTTCGTGCAGCTCTAACACACACACACACACACACACACACACGCACTGTTCTGTATGTGTATATAATCTCAGTCATGGCTGCATGGGACAACGCTACCCACTGGAGTCTGTTGCTCTAAATGAACCGTTGACCCTCATCATGCAGTGATATGTTGGAAAAAAAGAAAAAAAACCTAGCGTGTGCAGCTGTGCACTGCACAAAATAATTAATCGTATTCCTGACGGTGTAGAAATTGACCCAGTTGTACCGTGAGGGTCCATTTGGACGGCTATACACCGTGAGGGTCCATTTGGTCACATTTTACACTCTCAATAATGGTGAATTAATGAACATGTTTTCATTATGGAGAGAGAGACACAGGCACACGCACGCATGCATACTGTAGCACATGCACACATACACAGCACATGCATGACTGTGCACATGGACACGGGCACACTTTATACATACACACTCACATGCGTGCGCATGCACGCACAGACAGACACTCGCGCACACACACTTACACACGTACAGTATATGCACGTGCACACACACACACTCTCTCTCTCACACTTGAATGTATCCCAAGTGCCCTATCCCCACATGAATGCATGCACGCACGCACGTACGCACGCATATACACGCACGCATGAACACTTCTCCCACTCACCTGATAAAAGGTTGACATGCGACTCGCACTTATCAGTAGGAGATGATTGCAGCTGTGTCAGGATGAGCACTGCATGGAAACAACAATTGAGAGAGAGAGAGAGGACACACAGGGAACAAGTGAGTGTGATGATGAATAGCGAGCGTGACATCTTATCCATTCCAATATTAAAGTTTCATTAGTTTGGCTCCGTCTGAGATGCCAAAGTGGAGCTCTGGGGAAATCAGGCTCCTCTATTGATTTGTCCGAGGGCATTTATTTACATGCCTCGAACCAGAGATTAGTTAATGCTACCTGATGGGTGGATAATGTACGTCTAAGTGTTGGATCCCGTGGATCATGATGGTATCAAGTGTCTAAATTTTGGACTCTCTAAAAATAAAAAGTAAAGGATATAAGATGTATGGTCTGATATAGTGTGCAAGTATAACTGTATATGCTTGTGTGGGCCCGTTTCACTACACCCATATTTTGGGTGTAAAGGAATTTTACCAAACTTCCAATGTTAGTGGTCTAGAACAGTGGTTCCCAAAAGGTCCCCTGGGGGTCCGCGGCACATAGCCAGGTTGTCCGTGAAATAATTAATTTATTTTCTTTTTTCACGTTTTGTTTTTGCCAGTGAATTAATTCAGTTGCAAATATATATATATATATATTATATATATATATATAATGTGGGGACCCACCAAAATAATTTGGCGACCCCCTGAGGGGTCGCGACCCACGGGTTGAGAACCCCTGGTCTAGAATAAGGCATTCTAATGACATAGGCCTACAGCGAGCTTTGGTCCCATGTAAGTCTGCATCCGAGCAAAAATCTGCCAACAAAAAATGATTTCAGAATCAGACTAACATGGATCAGGCCCGTCTCTTTTCCTCAACCTCACTCTTATCTTCAGTAAGAGGAGAAAACTGCATTATTCCATCCACTCTGCTTAAAAAAAACAATGTATATACTATAATGTATATACTACAACAAGACACAAGAGGCCACTTGTATCTGCACCTGTTTCCGCACAGAGGTTTCATTGACCGCTACAGTACTTTTTCCACTCGAGGCCAGTCCACTCACGATACAGCCAAGTGTGTTGTGGCAAAATGTTAATGGCACTTAAGTGATTGTGAATTGTTGTAATGCTAGCCCATTCTTCCATGACATGTTCCAGTGCGAGTCGTAGTTTACAGTAATCAAATACAACTGACTTCATGCTTCATACTGACAGTACCATCTGTGGTAGCTGGAGGTATGGCTGCCTTGTCTCCTCCCCATCTCTCGCTCTCTCTCTCGCTCTCTCTCGCTCGTTTCACTGTCTATAGTCAACTGATATATTGACATTTGACCATTATTTTAGTTTTAGTTTTTTTAAGATATCGATATTGGCAATTATGTAGCCGATGTGTCCCAAGATTCAAGCTGATGTGCCTACTTTGGACATGTCATTATAGGCACACGTTTCACACTTTTGCTATAAGCCTTTTCATGTTTTTGAAAATGGCGAAAATGGAAAGTGGTTATGGCTGATGTCACTCAGCCATAACCAGAGGAGTTATGATATTGAGGGTGCAGAAACCACCGCTCGAGCGCTCTTCATGCAGCCTGAAAGGGGGACAAGCTGGAGTACATTGTTTTCAACGAGGGCGGCGCAAATCAGAGCTATTTTAGGCACGTGTGCAACTGTTTTAAAGTATTGTACAGTGACAACTAAAGTCTCTGTAATGTTTATGTTGTATACGACTACTACAAAACAATCCAAAATAAAGGGATTTAAGATCATTAAAGCTGGGCTGTTGCCATGGGTACAATGCATTTCTGCCTACTTCTGGAAGTTCCGGTCCAGGACTTGTCCCTATTTGTCGTCCCCATTCTCAATAGAAGTCTATGTAGACGAGCCGCCGTTAGACTGGCCCCCATGAAGTGAACAGAGTTTTAACTCTGGCCATAACCAAGGAGTTACTGATGCAGCTATTATACCAAATATGGAGTGTGTTGTCTAACCTCAATGTGTTGTCACGGCATTAGCCGCAAACAACTCAATATGGTATATGGGCACAAATGGTGTCCATGTTACAGATCTGTCAAATCAACCCAGTTTGAAGTCGGTTGGTCCCTGCAGGCCAACTGTTTGCTGCGGTCAAGTAGTTTGGATATTCAGGTGTGTCCATTCAATATGCCCAGGGCATTCCGACATATGGGAACATACTGATGACATCTCCACATATGGGACGAGGACTGACCGATACATATATCTCCATATATGGACATAAAAGGGACACAGACAGACACTGACAAAACCCCCGACACTATGACTCAAACATCGGAGTGTGACAGTGCGGTCTGAGGGCCGGCCACCTGTAGTAGCGGCCTGAATCTCTATTGAATTATAGTTATGTTTACTGTATGTACATTATACTATTTCATTTAAAGTTCAGTTCAAAATACTTTTTGTGTATATTGAGGGGCTCTAGCTGCTCCAACGCCTGGCTTTGTGTGTGTGGTGGCCAAGTCTATGGACTTTTGACTGAATCCTTTCTTCCGTATCAACTTTGAGGCCAAGGCAAATGATGTAAGGAGGTGACTTCATCATCATCATCATACATGATCATCGTGTGTGACTTTACACTTTACACAACAAATCTAGTTCTTCAAATTGACTAGAAAATGACACATTGTCAGTCAAGACCTCAGTAATTGGTGGGCTAGGGCTCTCCAAAATCAGGATTGTGGCATCGGTAGGGCTCTAGTCTCTCTCTCTCTCTCTCTCCCTCTCCCTCTCTCTCTCTCTCTCTCTCTCTCTCTCTCTCTCTCTCTCTCATCTCTCTCTCTCTCTCTCTCTCTCTCTCTCTCTCTCTCCGGGTGGGCTGTGTTCTTGTGTGGAGGAGGGGTGATTGACGGCTCCTTATGTGCCTGTGTAATTACGGCCGGGCTAATTGACAGAGAGGAACGCCGGGACTTTGTCATTACTGACACACCAGGACGGCCCCTCTCACTCGCAGTTGGAGGGAGAGATATCCCTCTTTGCAGAGAGAGAGAGAGGGCTGATGGAGAGCTGAGGAGGAGGAAGGAGGAAGAGGAGGAGGGAGGAAGAGGAGATTTTATTGTGGGGAAATGCGTTCATTAAGTGCTTCTGTGCACATGTGTGTGTGCCTGCATGCATGTTTGAGAGCGAAGGATAGAGGGCCTGTGTGGTTGTAACCATTTCACCCATCTTCTTTGCGACATAAATTAACAACATAAATTTAACAACGAAACTCAAAATGTCAAACCTGCAGGAAGCTCATGCATTTTCAGTGTCAGATTCAAAGCTTCACACTTTGTCGCACGCTCATACGTGTATGACTGTGCTGTGAAATGTTGATGCGGCAGACTCCGCCAGACTGACACTGCCACATGGACTGTGACAAGTATTATCCAACATATATATCGCAAAATATAACGCAAGGTGATTAAAAGGCAAGCTTCCCTGTGCAATGTGTGGATAGCAAGTTACTAGTAGTACGTTTTGTCAGCAGCAATGACGTGCTAAGCAGTGTTGCCAACTCTCTTAAAACAATTAAGCCAAAAACAAGAAAACTCTTGGCAGAGAAATAAGCCAAATCTCCCCTAGAAAAACAAGCCCAATAATATGGCCATATATTATTAAAAAAACGGACGTGATGCATCTATTTTTATAAATGAATGTCTGTATATAATATTTTATGTTTTGGTAATTTATTATACTATCACACTTAAGCCAGGGCTTAACCCATTCTGACCGGGCACCCATTTTGGTGTCAGCATCATGTTATGCTTTAGCTATTTAAAAATAGCAGATCTACAAGCTCATATCGCGCCACCGAGTGGCGCGATACGAGCTTGTAGGTCTGCTATTTTTTGAAAAATCGAAGAACGACTGACATTTCTAGAATCTGATCTCAGGTCAGAATGGGTTCATCAGACCAGTGTGTGTCCCAGTGGAAACCTCGTATGAATCTGATCTCAGGTCAGAATGGGTTAAGTACTGTACTGTAGTATTTGTACTGTACTGTAGTATTCACTGCTACTGCAGTGGTCAATGGGTCTGTGTGTTGCCGTATTGGAGTGGACATACAGACATGGAGACACACATTGCTGTGAATTGGAGTGGTTAGGCACTGCAGAAAAAAGTTAAATGTAGTTTTAAGGGGGAGGGGCCTAAAACAATGATGATAATGGCGCTGTACCAGTACAGGAAGTAGCCAGCGGAGGTGTTGCCTAATAAGCCAGTGTTACTGCCGCTTACTGTACATGGAGGAAGTGCAGTAGGCTGCAGAAAGTGGCTATTATAATAGACAGAATATGGAAGAAGATTTGTGGAAAATGTGGAATTATTTGGTGCGTGCGTGCGTGTGTGCATGCGTGCATGCGCACGCCCCTTCTCTCCCAGGACCCGCTGTGTTTGTTCAGATTGTGCAACCCATACATGACTACAGCAGACGTTTTGGTAGCCTTAATGACGCAAGCTGCCCAGGCATCCACAGTCCGCTCCGCTCTGGAAGGTGTTTAGGCCTTGAAAGGCTCACTTTAGACTGTGTGTGTGTGTGTGTGTGTGTGTGTGTGTGTGTGTGTGTGTGTGTGTGTGTGTGTGTGTGTGTGTGTGTGTGTGTGTGTGTGTGTGTGTGTGTGTGTGTGTGTGTGTGTGATGTATGCAAGCTAGCAGAAGATTGAGTTATATTAGTCCAGTTGTAATTTGCAGCTGGACAGCTGCTTTTTTAGGTCAGGTTTTATTTAGGTCAGGTTTTATTTAGAGAGAGGGGGCAGGGGGAGGGGGGGGGGCTCTTGATTAGGGGTAAAAAGTATTTTCCATTTTTTACAATTTTGGAAAACTTTTTTAAATAGTTCAATCACGCCTTCACACAGGTGTGATTTTCCTTTTACTATTTTGAACACCTTTTTAAATTAGTTCAACTAGCCGATCTATATTGACACGTTTTGAGCTTGTATAGATCGGCTTTTTGAACAACTTGAATGGCAAATATGTTTAGGGATAATGGCTGGCGCAAGATATGTTTGTGCCTCACCACTTATCCCTAAACTTCTTTGCCTTTTTTACCATTCTGAAAAACATTTAAAAATACTTCAATGTGCAATACACAATAATCAACACAAACACGTAATTTAGAGCACGCATAAAATCAAATGATATTACGGCATACTTGTTCAATCAAAACATTTTCAACCTCGCGTCAGACTATCCATCCATCCATCTTCAACCGCTTACGCCAGGGCTCCACCGGGCGCGTTGCGTCTCCGTCGCGTGCGTCCAAAAACGAACCGGGGCAATTTGAATGGTGACGGAGACGCGACGCAACGCGGGCAGTGGAGCCACCCTTCATTGATTAAAAAGGGAACATTCTGTGACGGTGACGGAGACGCGACGCTGACGCGCTCGGTGGAGCCCCGGTGTTATCTGTAGTCGGGTCGCGGGGGCAACAGCTCCACCAGAGTGCTCCAGACTTCCCTCTCCAGAGCAACACATTAGTGACTTCCTCCTGGGGGATCCCAAGGCGTTCCAAGGCCAGTGAGTCGATGTGTTTCCTCCAACTGCGCCTTGTTCTGCCCCGGGGTCTCCTCCCAGTGGGACGTGCGTCGAGGACCTCCCTATAGGGAGACGCTCGAGAGGCATCCTAACCAGATGCCTGAACCACCTAAGCTGGCTCCTTTCCAGGCGTCAGACTGTCTCCCCCATAGCTACCCACCTCAGAGGACAGATATTCTTTTTATGATACACTCAATCCATCAGCTATAATGAGCAGGCCTAATACTTTAAATCAGGATGGATCAGAATGGTAAAAGTGGAAAGGAGGACAGATCGTGTCTTCCTGAGAGCCATAGGGGGAAATGGAGCTCTTTGGTTAATGTTAGTAATCAGGGAGAGAGTGTTCCAGGCATTGGCTGCGTTTCAGGAACAGTCTATCTATTAGATGCCATTACCCCACCCATGCAGCTAGCCCCCATCAGTTTTCCACGCTCTCTTTGTGGCACTCTCCTTCTTTGTATCTATAACTTTCCATCTCCCTCCCTCTCTCTCTCTCTCTCTCTCTCTCTCTCTCTCTCTCTGTGTTTCTCCTGTTTTATCTATAGCTTCTAGGCTTTTCTCTCAGTAGTTATTGGGTTATTTATTGGAGATGGCTCACTTCAATTCCACGTTGGTGGCTCTGCAACAGGAGTGGAGTAAACAAATCATTGCTTCTGTTCCATTGTAAACCCTGTCAGCCCCAGACACAGGGGGACAGAATCCAATACACTTTCCATTTCTTGAACCGTCACAGTAAAACGTTTACATAACCTGGCAACTCACACCAGTGTTGTTTCTGGCAGCAAATTTAGATTTTAGTTTTAGTCACATTTTACCACCATTTTAGTCACCTGGAATGTTTTGGTGTCGACTAAAACTAAGATTTTAGTCGACTTAATCTACTGGTGATTTAGTCGACTAAAATGTATTTTGGCGGGCCTTGATGCCGTCGTAATGGCTGATTTTACACTGAAAATAGCCGATCTACAAGCTCACAACGTGTCGCAGTGTGACGCGTTGTGTGCTTGTAGATCAGCTATTTTCAGCAACCAAGTGTAAAATATTTAGTCTTAGTTTTAGTCATCATAGCTTAGTTCGCATGGAGTTCAAAATCGTTTAACTCAACGTGGCGCCGTGAGTCGTGACGGCATATGGCACGGCAAAGAAAGCGATGAAACCTGAAGGCCCAACCTTCAGGTTACACTCTCACACAACGCCAGAGAGAACGACAGCAGGGCAAGAGAGAAAGAGAGCTGGCTCAACAACAGTGCAGACTTACAAGAAAGGACTTTGATTTATACACGCGGCAAAGCAGCACGCCCCAGCGAAGCAGCATGTCGTGGATGTACGTGTGTGTGTAGTCAATAAAGTCTTGGACGCATTCATTACAAAACTGTCTCATCAATTGTGTGGGCAAGGACAGAGAGCACTCGGCGTGCTACATTGACATAACGACCAATCAGCGCACAGGGATATTTATGCCGTTACTATGTGGCTGTTTTTTTTTTTAAAGCTCATGCTTTTTTTTTTTATGCATTAGGGCTATGATATCCATCATGCATGATTACCTCAGCAGGTACCAATGCCTTTTTTTATATACCAATACTGTTGTGGCTGTCGTGTGTTCCAAATTATCAATTATTTAAAGCTAAACAGTACTCGA
This sequence comes from Protomyctophum parallelum, assembly GCF_964188405.1. NCBI lineage: Eukaryota > Metazoa > Chordata > Actinopteri > Myctophiformes > Myctophidae > Protomyctophum > Protomyctophum parallelum. The sequence continues at coordinate 8,888,875 of NC_139709.1, forward strand.
AAAGAGAAATCGTCAATGCAGTTAAACTGGCACAATGGAGTCTGACAAACCCCTTAAAAACAGGTCGGGCACAATATATGTTTGTCAAAAAATGTGCAAGAGCAGAAGCACAATATACCCAGTATAAGCAGGAGGCACACGTACATTACATCAGAAAATAGTCACATCTGCTTCGCTTGCCTATACATACATATTTGTTCAAGTAACATTTTGAGCAGCTGCTCAGGGCTCTGTTTTTTTATATTATTTTATTGTTTTTCGATAAACAGGGTACAGCAAAAATGTTGAACAATCTAGATGTGAGAGAGAGCGAGAGAGAGAGAGAGTAAACGATCAAAAAACACAAAATATGGAAATAATGAGATGTCAAATAAAAGTACAGTTTGTACAATTGTCTGCTCAGTTCTCATTTAGACAGTATGCCCCCAGTGTGTTTTGTTCTTTTGGACCATGTCCAGCTCATTCAGGGCTCTCAGAGAGCCGAAGGGAAACCTGTTTTATATTACTTATGCTGTGATGAGCGCTATTATCACTCTTATGCTGGTGCAACGTCCAAAAGCACTCACTCTTAAAACCTTGAACTTTGAATGCAATAACAGAAAACATGATTATCAGCACTGCCAGCACTGCCTCGTTTGATTTTTCTTCTTTCTTGGGGATCAGACAACTCAATGACATCAACAACATGGAGTAGCAGATAGATTCCACACTCTTGGCAACTTCTCAACTGTAAATCAGTTTTTCTGGGAAGACTTTCAAGTGCGGTTTCCTTCGATAATCAGTGTTTTCCAGGTATTCTGCGCATCCAAACATCTGACTTAGTGTAAACTAGCGTGTGCCCGTATCACGCACATTTACAACTGTCTGGGGAAATGGATCTCCTTTCATCTTTATCTCCAAATCTATTGAGTTCCAGAGCTTTCCCGTCTGTCTGTCCAGGGCAGTGGAATCAGTTTTCAGATACACAGCCGTGGTATGATCGCTCCTTGCATGGCTCTCCACAACACAGAATGACTGATTCCTTGGTAATTGGTGTTCCTTATCTGCGTTTGCAGGTGGAACATTTTGGTTCTCGTGCTCAAGGTTGAGTCCTAGAGTCTATTTATACTTTGTTGCTACTTTTTGAGTGGTGCTAGCCACTCCTATACGCAGCTATGTGTGTGCCTAGGTATGTGTGTCCCTGTGTATTTCCGAGCACGGACAGCTGAAACACCTCGCTAATATAGTCTACTTGCCAGCCCATAGAGCCCCACTGTGAACCCGGACATTTTGAGTAGCCTAAAGTGTTATGTTAGAAATGTTGAGTATGGGTGCCAGCATTTAGAAACTGATGGATGCTAACTTGCATATGTTGCAGGGCAATATTCATAATTGCATAAGCTGGGGTACCACTGACAATTTATATAAGGCAACATTTTCAAGTTTTTCGTGCAAAACTGATGCTCGCAAAAGATTCAGAATCATGAAAAACCCCTAGTTTGACTCGTCACATGCTACTTAAAGCATAAAGACATTTTGAAAATGTTGCCTTACATAGGTTGTTAATGGAACCCCAGCTTATTGTGCTAATTATGAAAATTGCCCATCATATGCAAGTTATCATCCGGCAGTGTCTAAATGCTGGGGACCCATACTCAACATTTCTAGCATAAAACTTTAGCGTACTCAAAATGTCCGCGTTCACATTCTGGCAAGTGGACTAATTCCACTGGATGCTGAGAGCGGAGGTGTCTGAATTGGATGTACATTTGAAAGGCTTTCTTTCGTGACTTTCTCCTGCAGTGTCGATTCCCCAGTGGTGGAAAGTAACATTTACTCAAGTTCTGTACTTAAGTACAATTTTGAGGTACAGTAGGCTATTTGAGAGAGTATTTCCAATGTCCAATACTTTTACTCCACTACATCTCATGAGGCAATTATTATACCTTTACTCCACTACAATTATTTGAAAACTTTAGTTACTTTGTAGATTTTGATTATCATCATACTATAATCATACTATAATTAAAGGTATATTCAGTGATTTCACTCAAAAAACCTTAGGTTTCGTTTTTGGCTGTGGGACCCAGCCTTTCGTCCAATCAGAATAGAGAGTCAAAAACGAAACCTAAGGTTTTTTGACCCCCAGGGGTTAACTGAGGACAGGGAGGAACTCCTTATATGGCCAGCACACTCTAGTAGGGAGGATTATCACAACAAAACAAAAAAATAAGTGATATTTGAATTAAGTGAAATCACTGAATATACCTTTAAGCCTGTCTGAATGAATGTCTGTTGAATGTATGTGTGTCTGAGTGCCACTGTAACTGCCGTAGCTCCTCACTGCTTGCACCAATCGCTCCCACTTTTCACACAGGCATTGACCATAATAACATGGAGGTCTTAACAAAGACCTTTCTCCAATTTAACAAATTATAAATTAATAATGGGTACGGGCTAGTTATTACAAACCTGCTAAATGCCTAAATTGTAACCATCCAGTAACCACTTCATCCCTATATGTATACTGTACATTTCGGCCATTTGAAAATAGCCGATCTACAAGCTCACAATGCGTCGCAATGTGACACATTGTGAGAATATAGATCTGCTATTTTCAAAAGACTTTTTATCATTTGAAAACTAATGAAATGGGGCATTCTGCATAGTACTTTCTACTTTTGTTACATTTTGATACCAATACTTTAGTACTTCTACATTGCAGTATTGATACTTTTACTGAAGTAAAAGTAAAGCATGCAAGTACTTTTTCCACCACTGAACCCAAGGCATCTTTTTCAGTTCAATAGTGTTTTTTTTATACTGTCATTGTCTCCACCAGCCGAAGGCATGGGGAGAGTATGTTTTGCACTCCGTCCGTCCGTGTGTCCGTGTGTCCGTCCGTGAACAGCTAATCTCGGCCACCGTTAACCCGGTCGATGCCATATTTTGCACACACACTCCCTGGATGCCAACCATGAACCTCTGCCCCAAACTTTCCAGAACGGCCTGTTATAGCGCCACCAGGAGGCCGCTTTGTGCAAAACAAGTTTTTCGATGCCATATTTTGCACACACACTCCCTGGATGCCAACCATGAACCTCTGCCCCAAACTTTCCAGAACGGCCTGTTATAGCGCCACCAGGAGGCCGCTTTGTGCAAAACAAGTTTTTGCACAGTACACCTACAGATTTTGTCCAAACATCACGCAAATTGGTACACAGTCTCTCTAGAGCCATTCAACGAAACGGGTCTTTCAGATTTCTCAGACTCCATCCTGATTGGTTAAGATTGGCTTCCAAAGTTCACAGGAGTGCTCAGTTTCAAACAAAATGCTGCAAATCATGAACACATCGCGTGATTTCCGTGAAATTGTGCACCCACATTCCCACTAGGCCGAGGACAAAATGCCACATGAACAATTTCAACTCAGCCTCAAGGTGGCGCTATAACTGGCCGAAAAGTGTTTTTACCTCTAACTGCACGGATCTGTGGATAACCTGGTGGAGACCTGTGCCCGGAAGGGCACTTTTTCTAGTTGGAAGTATATCTCACCCATTGTGTCCTCTCTTCTGTCTCTTCCTCTATACTTCCTTTCTCACTTCTATTCTCATTCTCTCCCTTTCTTTCTATTCTCCCCCTACAGTACCCGGCAATTAAAGGGGTAAATGTCCACCTCAAATTAACCCGGCGTCAAGCCGACGCTAATTACACAGTCTTTTCGTCCCTCCTTCGCCTTCCTTTGGCTGCTGTGCACCCTAGTCCCTTCTGTGTGGAATCAGGTGCTGCTGTGCACCCTAGTCCCTTCTGTGTGATATCAGGTGCTGCTGTGCACCCTAGTCCCTTCTGCGTGGAATCAGGCCATAGCCACTTCCTGGTTCCCATCCGGCCACTCTACCCCTGAGCCACTGCCGCCCAGCTATGTTCTACTTTTCATTGTTCGCTATATAAGTTCATATTTGTTTTTTGGGGCCACATTTTGCCTCGGTAGCTTAACCTTCATCCATGTGTTCAAGTAATAGTGCTTGGGGGCAGCGGTGGCCGAAACGGTTTGCGGAGCGGTCTTGATATCGGAAGGTCGCTAGTTCGTATCCCCGGACCGGCACGTTAAAATTACCACCGCTGAAGTGCCCTTGAGCAAGGCATTGAACCCCTACCATGAAATGTTCTATGAGCAGGGCCTGGCCGTAAGGTTGCCAGTTCAAACCCGGCCTCCCCCAGAGTTGGTGTCGAAGTGTCCTTGAGCAAGACACTGAACCCCTAATTGCTCCTGATGTGCTGGTCGGTGCCTTGCATGGTTTCCGCTGCCATCGGTGTATGAATGGGTGTGTGAATGGGTGAATGTAATGCACAATCTATGTAAAGCGCCTTGGATAAAGGCGCTATTTAAATGCACCATTTACACTACACACACACAGAAGAAGAAGTGAATGTGAAATCATGTTCATTCAGAAGCCTTATTGAGACGACGTTATAAGCTGAGCCTGTGATGTACGTACTTATACATCAAAACATAAATATATTATGTAGGCTATATGACGTAAATGTCATGGATCTGAGGGATCTCCATGTGAACCGCGGTCTCATTTCGCACTTCCACATCCCTCCAGAAATGAAAAAATAAAAATAAATATATATATATATAGTGGCGCAGCAGATTGATGGCACAAATCACACCTTTGATCTATCCGTTTACACACTTCCATTTCTTTTTGCTATACCTATTCCCTGATTCCCTGGCCCCGGTGTGCAGTTTCTCAGGAGAGGTAATGACCCATGAGAGATTGTGTGTGTGTGTGTGTGTGTGTGTGTGTGTGTGTGTGTGTGTGTGTGTGTGTGTGTGTGTGTGTGTGTGTGTGTGTGTGTGTGTGTGTGTGTGTGTGTGTGTGTGTGTGTGTGTGTGTGTGTGTGTGTGTGTGTGTGTGTGTGTGTGTGCTCGCATGAACTTATTTCCCCCCTCCCATTCTGCCATCATGTCTGGCGGGGCACAGTCCAATCTCACCATGGCTCCTTCATATCCTGACAGCTCAGCCATTCCATCCTCCCGTGAGAGCCATATACGGCTGACGGATATATTCACATCTTATTGGACAGCTATTGCTTCCAATTTAAACGTACGGCAGAGGCTATACGATCCATAGGTCAACCACAGAGCAGCCGTATTGGCCTCTAGGTCGGTGGTTTTCAAACTTCAAAAGTCAAGGACCCCCCCCCCCCCCCCCAAATTGACATGTACCACCTTCTGAAAATATTTTGTGCCCCGACCCCCCCGTAAGAGAAGATTCAGAGATTTGTTTACATTTTGTTCAAAAATACCAGATGTTGACCTCAACATCTGGACCGCTCAGCGGTCCATACACCTTGGCTATAGTAATCCAGTCTGGCAGTGTGCCGCAGGTTTGACTCCCGATCCCGACGGCCTTTACTGCATGTCACCTAGGGATGCCACAAAGTGACCATTTGCCCAATCGAATAATCTACAGCTCTGGCGATTAATAATCGATTAATCAATATCAGATATAACTTTTAAGATTTTATATTATGCACATGCCATGGTCACATAACCATTATATGTTGAGTGCATGCTTTGATGGTTACAGTTTTATAATCCGTTTTGATGAGTAAACCTTTTTGGAGATCTCGGTGCCATTCAGGATGGAAAATGAAATCCATTTGGTTTTGGGGAGAAGTAGTTTCATAAGGGGCTGGTATGAAGTACTTGATATAAAGAGAACATGTTCAGTTCACTAGTCTACACTCTACTCTACACCTGCCTTCATTTCATCTGATTGTCTGTCTGGCATGAGGCACTTAACAAGCGATTGTTAACTGTGTCTGTTAGAGAGAAGAGTGGCTTTGCTCAACTTGATTTATACTTATATTCTCCACTCTGATGAAGGTACATGTTCGATATATCATGCAGCCTTACTTATTAGCCAATATTATGGCTATAAACCCCCCCCCCCCCAAAAAAAAACCCTTTTTTTCTTATTTTTTTTCGATTATGAAATATTAAAATCGATTTCAGAGACTGCAACTATTAATCGGAAAATCGATTATTCGGTGGCATCCCTAATGTCACCCCCCCATCTCTCCCCATTTCCTGTCAGCCTACTGTCTGTCCCTCCATAAAAAATATAAAATAAAGGCGAAAGCCACAACCAAAAAACATTATGTTAAAGGGACATTTAAAACACATTTTTGTAGATTTTTTGGCTTTTTTGGCTTTTCTTGACATCAATTTCACCAAAAAAAAACGAAGTTTGAACATTCAGTGTATTCTCTGCTGTCTGGACTTTTGTGAATAATTATGCAAAAATGTCTCATCTGGTTGGACGGCAGAGATATACGTAGATCTCCGCTAAACCTCCGCCCCTCCCCTCTGCTCCCTGCCTAGTGCCTACCCTCTCTCTCCGCTTCCTCATTGTGACCGCGACTTTGTTTCTTTGTAATACTTACTAATAATGGCTTCTAGAGAAAAATCAATCTGCTCTGTTGTTGGCTGTGTCAATCAACACAAGTCCTTACACTGGATACCAACTGGCCTAGATGACTCTTTTATTTTTGACGACGTTCCTACCAAGTTGTCAAAGTAGCGCATCTTGGGTTGACAGGAAAGGGGGAATTACCGACATCTACAGGCTAAAATAATGTGTTTTTCCATGGCTTCTCAGGATGAACTTTACACATGGACAAAAACTCGTGTCAAGAAATACTGGAGTGGAGTTGAGTGTTCAAACTTTTTAGACACGTTTGAAGGACCATGGCCAAGACTTTTAATGTTTTTAAAATTATGTTATAAATCATGTCATAATACCTTTAAAAGAGGGTTTATTTATAGCTTTAATACTGCAGTATTAGAGAATGGTTGTACAGAATTCCTGTCTTTACCTATACCTGCTGCGTCGCCTCATCAACGTGGACCAAGGTAAATTGAATCATGGTTAAGTTGTTGTAACGGTCAGATATTACTATCACTGCTACGAATTATTTAAATCACGGGTTGTGAATGATCTCTTCTTAAGATACAACTGATAAAGTGGAATGTAATGAAAATAGCCTAAATAAGCAAGCATAAAACAGTCAGAAGCAAAGCTCACGTCAACCTTTTATCTATAGTTCAAAGCAACAGTTATACAGAGTTGAATGAAATGAATGAGTAAATTAATGAAATCGAGTGTCCGTGTCTCACACACGCACGCCCGTTCTTATTGTTTCTTATCGTTCCGTCATCCGTGGATGTTTACAACCAAAGTCTGTTGCCCCCAGAGTTCCTTTCACAACGTAAAACTCCCTCCAAAGTAAAGTAAAGGTGATAAAAAGAACTTAATCCATCCCCGTAGCGAACTTAATCCAGGTATCTGCTACTCCAAACGAAGAGGAAGAAAACCCTCAGATCCTCGCGGGATGTCGAAATAAATAAATAAAAGATGAACGATCTCACCGGTAGAAGAAAGTCTCGAGCCTCCTCATATAGGGAGCGCAATCGTTCTTGTAGCTATAGCTTAGTTAATGAGATGTTTAGAGAACAAACGTGTCCAGGTCCCTCGTAGACTCCCTGTTTTTTTGTCTGTCTCTCTCCGTCCCGTCCAGGCCGGTAACCGACACCTACTTTATGGGCGTCAGTCCAACTCCAGACCCATGTCACTCAAAATATATCAAATCATAAACATAGTTTTTAAAACCCCCCAAATAATAACAAAATCACACAATAGACAGCACAGAATTTATAGGACCTTACCCTTGACAGATGGCGTTAACCCCTGGCCTACAATTAACGGAAAAAACGGAATTAATATAAAAATCTAAACCTCCCGTTCACGGAAAAAAACGGAATGACAATCAATATCAGTTATCGGGGGGTCAAAAGAGCAAAAAATAATATTATTTTGCTAATATCACTAATGTTGGATGTAATTTACCAAAAAACGGCCGAAATCCGCGTGATCGTGCGTACCAAATAATAACAAAATCACACAATAGACAGCACAGAATTTATAGGACCTTACCCTTGACAGATGGCGTTAATTAGAAATATTAAATAATAGAACATGTACTTTTAAATGTTGCTATTAAAATAAATCATCTTTAACTTGTGTGGCAGTTGCTACATAGTAACCTGATTTACCTTAGTATAATTTCATGGCGTATATATGGGAGCTTGCTTTTTGTAAAACGCTATTCTTTTGGTTAGGTGCCGTTAGAGTAGAGAGTTCATGTAGTTTTCATCCTGTAACTTTTCTTTTTCATGTTTGTTAGAATCCGGTCGTATGTGTTATTATTGTGTTTAGATTAGGTCCAGTTCATGTTTGCTTATTTCTCTGAGTTGCCCCATATAGCCTCATAGTTCTTGTATTAAATCAGCAATTTTTCTTTATATTCTATTCTGTTTATATTTTATTTGGTTGGAAACCCATTGAAGTACCATTGTAGTACGTCATGATATGGTTGTCTCTTAAAGAGTACTGGCATTATTCAAATGTTCTGTTTGTAATTGCATGTGAACTCTTTAAAAGAACCATATCAAAGGGCAGCAAATAAACAATGATTCACATTCCAGGCTTATGTAGCAATCCGTTATTCCCCTAGACCTGATTGTAACTAGCAGATCTACAAGCTCAATAATGCATCACATCTCAATGTATTGTACATCAGCTATATTTTTGAATAGCCAAAGCACCCTCTTCCATTCAGGACATCATCCACCCCACCGCACAATGAAGTATACTCTCTACTTTTGGTACTTTTAAGTACATTTTGATACCAATACTTTTGTACTTTTACTCAAGTAAAACATGTGAGTACTTTTTCCACCACTGCTCACCAACCACACCCATCCGATCCGTGGGCTTAACCCATTTTTGGTGGGAATCCCTTTTGGTGTTTTAAACATTATGTTATAATTTAGCTATTGAAAAATAGCAGACCTACAAGCTCATAGGAGCTTGTAGGTCTGCTATTTTTCTAAATGGGTTAACTGATTGAGCTTCCCATACAGCTGTGTCTGCCGCACAGAGTCAATAACACTGCCAAAGGAGCCACTTGCGTCATTCCCCGCCGCTGCATGGCCCCAATTAGGCCGGTGCCGGAGCACGTTTGAATGAATCGATAGCTCAGCTAAGCGATGCTGCTGAAGCACTTAGTTAGGACCGACGGCTAGCTGACAAAGTTTAATGAGTGTAGCGATGCTGAGGCTTCTCAGCATGTTCCTGCTGCCTTGCTGCCTTTATAAACATGTACGCCGTGGACAGTGAAGGATTGGGTTGTAAAATTAAGGAAGGCTCTTTCATCAAAATGTTATTTATAAACCTCTGTGTGTAGCTCTTTGTGTGAGAGATATGTGCGGATGATGTTTTGTGTGCGAGACAAAAGTGCCTGCGTGCGTGCGTGCACGCGCGTGTGTGTGTTGGCGCATGCAGGCTCTTGATTATGGGTAAAAAGCTTTTTTAAAGGATTCTATGAAGCCCAATTCATACTTGGACGGACCAATTCATGCAGGACGGACGGTGTCTTATACGCAAGAAATGCGGACGCTGCAACGTTGTGAGTTTGTAGGTCGGGGTGTTCTTTGGGCCGTTTCCGAAGCACGACACTATTGCGCGGCGGAGCATAAATTAGGGTTAAGCTTTGCGTGTGTGTGTGTGTGTGTGTGTGTGTGTGTGTGTGTGTGTGTGTGTGTGTGTGTGTGTGTGTGTGTGTGTGTGTGTGTGTGTGTGTGTGTGTGTGTGTGTGTGTGTGTGTGTGTGTGTGTGTGATACTGCAGAGGAGGGATCACTGCAGTGAGGCAGGCAGAACACGGTTCTCTGTCTCTGTTTAGTCTCTGCATTGGACATGTTGGACTAAATGTCCTCTCCTGCTCTTTCTCTCTCTCTCCTGCTCTCTCTCTCTGGCTCTCTCTTTCTCTCTCCCCTGCTCGCTCTCTCTCTCTCTCTCTCTCTCTCTGGCTCTCTCTTTCTCTCTCTCTCCTGCTCTCTCTCTGTCTCTCTCTCTCTCTCTCTGGCTCTCTCTTTCTCTCTCCCCTGCTCGCTCTCTCTCTCTCTCTGGTTCTCTCTCTCTGTCTCTCTCTTTCTCTCTCTCTCTGGCTCTCTCTCTCTGGCTCTCTCTCTCTCTCTCTCTCTCTCTCTCTCTCTCTCTCTCTCTCTCTCTCTCTCTCTCTCTCTCTCTCTCTCTCTCTTCAGAATCTGAATCAGCTTTATAGTCATGTTTCTGTCTCTGTCTCTAATCTAGTATACTTTTCCAGTCTCAGTCTTTAATGTCCTATACTGTATTACTGTGTGCTCACTCACAGAGAAGTGTAGATGGAGTTACTGTAAGTTGTAAGGTTCCTCACACTCATCCTCTGGCCACCCAATATGGATCGCCACCCAATGTATTTATTTTGATCCTTCAATCAGATACAGTAGTCCTTTCTCCCCCGTGGTCCATTAACCCATTTAGGCCTGACTTTCATAACTTTGTGACGGTAGAGCGTCGCAGTCCCGCCCCTACCAGGGCCCAGGAAATTATCTAGTGGTTGCAACTGTCACACGGAACTATGTTTTTTGTGTCATATATCACTACGCCCAAAAAATAGTTCCATTTGATAGAGGGGTCAAAGTTGAACGAAAGTCGTGCTAATATTTTAGAAATAGGTCAACAATAAAAATTACGTTAGTTTTGTGGATTAATTTACTTTTACTGCGTGGCCCAAGTGCCCCCCACAAAATGACCGTAACTACTTAATATTGACCAAAACCAGAGCAGAACTCCCACCACGGGACTCGAGAAATCAATGAATACAGTTGCAACCACTATATTAATGGCAAGTATTTCATACAACTTAAGTAAAAGAAATCTGACCTATCCCTTTAAAGACCTTTTAAGCCTTGCACAAAGCCAACTCGAGTTGTGAAAAATCATGACAACAAACACAATTTTTTGGGCCGAAAAAATAAGCAGGTTACAACGCTTTTTTTTGTTTGGTTTTTGTTGGGGGGGGGGGGGGGGGTCTCCATTCACGTCAAAGCGAACCAAACCACCTGTCAATGTGTATTTGACAAGCATTTCTCATCATAATATCTCTCCGGGCGACGTAGGCCTACGAATTGTTGTTGTGGGCGGAACATGAGCATCTTCTGCAGCGCTAAGCTAATTAACACAATGTGCCTCTCCACAACAACTCCTTAACCCCCACACACACACACACACACACACGCGCCATTCTGAAGTAAATGAGGGGCATTGAGGACGGCAGAGACATTAAGATGGAGTGGTCTTTTCCACTCCTGAGCAACAACGCCTCTCATCTCCACAACGCCGTTTTGTTCTCTCTGCTGAGCGTAACATTAATTAGGCTTAATTGAGCCATTAACCCAGTTTGGGCGGGAACCCCTTTTGGTGTTAGTATTACGTTATGCTTTAGCTATTTATAAATAGCAGATCTACAAGCTCGTAGCGCGCCACTCGGTGGCGTGCTACGAGCTTGTAGGTCTGCTATTTTAGAAAAATCAAAGAACGACTGATGTAGAAGACATTTTTAGAATCTGATCTCAGGTCAGAATGGAAAACTGTCAGGATGTAGAAGACATTTTTAGAATCTGATCTCAGGTCAGAATGAAAACTGTCAGGATGTAATAGACATTTGTAGAATCTGATCTCAGGTCAGAATGAAAACTGTCAGGATGTAATAGACATTTGTAGAATCTGATCTCAGGTCAGAATGAAAACTCTCAGGATGTAGAAGACATTTGTAGAATCTGATCTCAGGTCAGAATGAAAACTGTCAGGATGTAGCAGACATTTTTAGAATCTGATCTCAGGTCAGAATGAAAACTGTCAGGATGTAGCAGACATTTTTAGAATCTGATCTCAGGTCAGAATGAAAACTCTCAGGATGTAGCAGACATTTTTAGAATCTGATCTCAGGTCAGAATGGGTTAATGCATGCTAATCGAGAAGACGCCAACGTGGCGTCGCACCGGAGCACTAATGGGGGAACTCGTCAACGGGCCACCTTGGCACGCCGTGCACGGAGGAGACGATTGGACCCCGTGCATCATGTGACACTTGTTGAGGTTTGGTAGTACTTGAGAGAGAGAGAGAGCATAAGCATCCCAATCAGGCCATAGTGTGTGTGTGTGTGTGTGTGTGTGTGTGTGTGTGTGTGTGTGTGTGTGTGTGTGTGTGTGTGTGTGTGTGTGTGTGTGTGTGTGTGTGTGTGTGTGTGTGTGTGTGTGTGTGTGTGTGCACACGTTTGTGCGTGCGTGCGATTCAACCCCCATGTGACTGTTATTTTTTGCAAAAAACCTATTTGTACAGTACATTGTATTCCCATTATGTACAGTACATTCTAAGGTTAATTCCACTGTCCCTGTACCTTAACCTCATGCATCTGTACTGTAAATATACAGTACATTCTAAGGTTAATTCCACTGTCCCCTGTACCTTATACCTTAACCTCATGCATCTGTACTGTATATATATATACAGTTAAGTATACATTATAAGGTTAATTCCACTGTCCCCTGTACTTATACCTTAACCTCATGCTATCTACGGATGGCATTCTTGCCTTCTTCAATAGTTTGATGGATGGAGCGAGCCAGATAAATGTTTATTATACTTGCTCAACTATTTACAGTTTCTGTCTCTCTGTTTGTCTTTCTCCCTCCCACAATCTCTCTGTGTGTCTCTCTCTCTCTCTCTCTCTCTCTCTCTGTCTCTCTCTCTCTCTCTTCCTGCTTCAAACTTTTGTTTCTATTGGCACATTTTCAAGAGAGAATACATAATGACGGTAGGAATTGCTCCAGACAGGAACAGTTGAAGAAACTCAGAAGGGATTGTACGAGTTTAACCTACCCTAATATAAATACATGTGTAAATAAATTACATATAGATATACATTAATAAGTTATCAGATGATCTAGATGCTATAGTTGTGTACATGAATGTGATCGTATAGGGACGATTCGGACGAACGTATTATCAAAGCTAGCTAAAGCTAAGATTCAGTCTGGAACATTCCAACATTCCACCATACTCCTCCATACCTTGGCTTTGTGTCGTTGACATTGTTGATAAATTCTTGCCATACACGACGACGGCATTCAGAGGTTATTAGCACACAGCCTTTTTCCTTTGTCCAACCTCCTTTTGTCTCCAATAATGAGACACCCGTCACAAAGTCGGGATTATTTCTGTAATCCCCCTTTATATATTATATTATGAGATAGTATTATGTTTTCGCCCTAGCTGTGTTAGACCGAGGCATTATAATCTAATTGAAAGGGTTATTTTCTCTCCCATTTCATTGAGTTAGCTTACTCACGCGTACGTTTGGTTTTTTGTGTGTGCGTGTGTGCGTGCAACGTGTCGCGTGTGCATGTGTGTCTGTGTGTGACCTTTTAGGCCCCATCCTTTGTAGTGTAGAAGCATGAGTGCTTTCAAGTATATAAGGTCATCTCTCACTCTTTCCTCCATATAGATAGTGTTATAAGCCCTGCATGCAGGTTATCTCATCTCCATTTTCCCTCTCCGGCCTCTCGTGACAGAGGACTCATGATGGTATAAGCTGTTACCTATAGGAGGACAGCTCAAGGTCAATTGCAAAACGCCATTATGGCAAATTCATCCAGCTACAGCTATACAACAGTACATTCCCTGGAGTCCAATTCCGATATAGTACTTTATTGATTTTTGTAACCCATTGTTTTCACCCAGTGTCAATTATCTAGTGTAATCCTGGGCACTACAGTTCCCTCTGCCAACCTGGGGAGAGCAATGGACTGACCTCATGCTTCCTTCTATGCAGGAGGAATCCAAGCCGCCTCTTTTCACCTGACGGGGGGGGGGGGGGGGGGGGGGGTTCCCCGGATGGACGTATAGCGCGTGGAAGGAACACATTATCCCAACCAGTTCCTGTCCCGTCCATCAGGCGCCCCTGATGGACGGGAGGGGGACTGCATGTTTTTGTGAGGGTACCTAACTACCTACCCTAGGGGACATGTTGTCAGTTCACACTGAAATTTGTCTTGTGACCCTGCAGCTGTGTATGCAAAACACATACTGTACATTTGACATAACACAAAGAAGAAGAACACAAAAGAAAAAACAAGATTACATACATGAAGACATAAAGACAAGAGCAGCCAAACTCCACCTCTTAGCCCCGTGGCCAAACTCCACCTCTTAGCCTACCTCTGGCCAAACTCCACCTCTTAGCCCCGTGGCCAAACTACACCTCTTAGCCCCGTGGCCAAACTCCACCTCTTAGCCCCGTGGCCAAACTCCACCTCTTAGCCTACCCCTGGCCAAACTCCACCTCTTAGCCTACCCCTGGCCAAACTCCACCTTTTAGCCTACCCCTGGCCAAACTCCACCTCTTAGCCCCATGGCCAAACTCCACCTCTTAGCCCCGTGGCCAAACTCCACCTCTTAGCCTACCCCTGACCAAACTCCACCTCTTAACCTACCCCTGGTCAAACTCCACCTCTTAGCCTACCCCTGGTCAAACTCCACCTCTTAGCCTACCCCTGGCCAAACTCCACCTCTTAGCCTACCCCTGACTAAACTCCACCTTTTAGCCTACCCCTGACCAAACTCCACCTCTTAGCCTACCCCTGGCCAAACTCCACCTCTTAGCCTACCCCTGGTCAAACTCCACCTTTTAGCCTACCCCTGACCAAACTCCACCTCTTAACCTACCCCTGGCCAAACTCCACCTCTTAGCCTACCCCTGGTCAAACTCCACCTCTTAGCCTACCCCTGGTCAAACTCCACCTCTTAACCTACCCCTGGCCAAACTCCACCTCTTAGCCTACCCCTGGTCAAACTCCACCTCTTAGCCTACCCCTGGTCAAACTCCACCTCTTAGCCTACCCCTGGCCAAACTCCACCTCTTAGCCTACCCCTGGCCAAACTCCACCTCTTAGCCTACCCCTGGCCAAACTCCACCTCTTAGCCTACCCCTGGTCAAACGCCACCTCTTAGCCTACCCCTGGCCAAACTCCACCTCTTAGCCTACCCCTGACCAAACTCCACCTCTTAGCCTACCCCTGGCCAAACTCCACCTCTTAGCCTACCCCTGGTCAAACTCCACCTCTTAGCCTACCCCTGGTCAAACTCCACCTCTTAGCCTACCCCTGACCAAACTCCACCTCTTAGCCTACCCCTGACCAAACTCCACCTCTTAGTCTACCCCTGACCAAACTCCACCTCTTAGCCTACCCCTGGCCAAACTCCACCTCTTAACCTACCCCTGGCCAAACTCCACCTCTTAGCCTACCCCTGGCCAAACTCCACCTCTTAGCCTACCCCTGGCCAAACTCCACCTCTTAGCCTACCCCTGACCAAACTCCACCTCTTAGCCTACCCCTGGTCAAACTCCACCTCTTAGCCTACCCCTGGTCAAACTCCACCTCTTAGCCTACCCCTGGTCAAACTCCACCTCTTAGCCTACCCCTGGCCAAACTCCACCTCTTAGCCTACCCCTGGCCAAACTCTTGATTAAGCCTCAAAGTAGACTGGTGGACACATTACATCTGAACGTATTGTAGACCTTATTGTATACTATTCACCCTAGTATGTTTTACTGTGATTCAAATTAATCCAGCTGGGTATTGTCTGTGATTGTGTAGAATATTCTCCCAGCGGATCCTGCCGGGAGCTGCCTATGCCCTATGCCATAGAAAGCATACAGTAGGTGGACCCCAGCCTAATGCAACAGGGAGCTGCCTATGCCATAGAAAGCATACAGTAGGTGGACCCCAGCCTAATGCAACAGGGAGCTGCCTATGCCATAGAAAGCATACAGTAGGTGGAGCCCAGCCTAATGCAACAGTGACGCAACCTCACCAATCGCATGAGTCTATACCGAACCACAGGCGCCACACTTAGTGACACTAAACTGGTGTTCACTGGATGACTACTTTAAACACACACGTGCACACACGCACACATGCACGCACGCACACACACACACACACACACGCACACACACACACACATGCTGATTTATGCCTGATTTATACTTGGTTGTACACACATGTCACACGGCGGAAATAGCAGATCTACAAGTTGGCAGTGGTATAACTCAGGCTTTTCCCTCCCCTCTTTTATCGTAGTAGTCTATCTCTCAATATATCTCTCTGGCCCAGGCCGTAGCGTAACGGTCTGGGCACCGGACTGGTAATCCAGTCGCAGTGTGCCGCGGGTTCGACTCCCGGACCCGACACGGCCTTTACTGCATGTCATCCCCCCATCTCTCTCCCGTTTCCTGTCAGCCTACTGTCTGTCCCTTCAAAAAAAAATCAATAAAAGGCGTAAGCCGCAAAAAAATATCTTAAAAAAAAAAATATATATATATATATATATATCTCTCTGGACATATTGTCTAATATCTGCGTCCTTCCTTCCTGGATCTCCACTGTAGTGTGCGCCATTGCAATGTACGCCCCCCTCTCTCTCTCTCTCTCTCTCTCTCTGTGTCTTTATCTGCTGCTAGCTCGGTCAATAAGAGACTAATAAGCTCGGCAGTAACAACAGCATTTCATTGACACCGTCCTGTCTGTCATGGTCACTGTGTGTGTTCCTATTATGTCTTTGTGTTCCTGCACAATGCAGGCTTTGTAGAGAGTGCACTGTTGTTCGTTATCGATGGTGTTTCTTTTTTGTTGTGTGATGTTTTTTTTTACCCTATACTGCTGTATCTACAGCAGTGGTTCCCAAACTTTTTCTTGTCAAGGACCCCCCAAATTGACACTAGTTAGCCCTGCGGACCACCATTTGAAAATATATCCCAGGGACCCCCATGAGAGAAGATTAGCAGTGATTCTCAACGTGTTTAATTTCAAGGACCCCCAGTTTGACATGCATATTAGTCTACAGACCTCTGGAATTTCTATCTCTGGGACCCCAATTTTTTATATAAATTGGTGTCCCAGAGATAGAAATTCCATTAAAATCAATGTAAGTTTTACTCTGAGAGTGTACAAATGGTACCAAATCCATTTGTACACTCTCAGAGTTCCAGACCCATAAGGGTCCACTTGGTTCCAAACTATCATTTAGCCATGGGGACCCCCTGGAACTCCCTCAAGGACCCCTGGGGGTCCACTGGGAACCACTGATCTACAGTACTGCTGTTACCTCGCGACCGAGTCTCCCCCGTGGGATCAATCTTATCTCCTCTCCTCCTCTCCCTCTCCCCCCTTCCCTCTCAGCAGCAATTTATTCAAATCTCTCTCTCTCTCTCTGATGCTTGTCTGTGAGGTGTCTGGGCTTAAGGTGTTAACTTCGGACCGTGCAAGGAAGAGTTTGCCAAATCCGAAAATCGATAGTTAAAATCATTATCCTCACAGGAGTATTTTGGCACATTAAACACCAGCTGGCTGCTAGCAGGATAATCAGCGTTGGAAGGTGTGTGTGTGTGTGTGTGTGTGTGTGTGTGTGTGTGTGTGTGCATGCGTGTGTATCTGCTGAAGGTCGACACATAACGAGATTATAATGAAGAGAATGCAGTACATGTGGTGATTGCTGGTTTAAACGGTCACACCTTGCCTGAGGTGTGCCAAATTAATGACCAGAGCTCAGTGTGACTGTACATGTACAGGATAAGGATAAGGAACATATCCCTAATACATTATTCTGGACAGCTGTGTTCTACACGTCTGGAGGTCGTGTGAATAAGTCCAGAGCTGCTGCCGGAAGTGTCCAACTGACCGACTCTATAACCGGAACTACACCAATAACATGGCATGTAGTTGTAGCCCTATACTTCTGGTAAGACTATTTCTTGTCCAGGTTGTGTGTGTGTGTGTGTGTGTGTGTTGTTTACAGTATGGTGTGTGTGTGTTGTTTACAGTATGATGTGTGGCTGTCTTTGTTAGTGTGGTTGAGTGTGCACGTGTGTGTGTGTGTGAGAGAGAGCTCGTGGCTGTCTTTGTTAGTGTGTGTGAGAGACCGGACAGAAAACAGCTGTTTTGTCTATTGACTATTATGACTCACACACAACAAGGGTGTTCGTGTTCGGCGACCTTTGAAAATCTCATTTCAAGGTATTAGTTTCTTGTTGGCAAGTTACTGGCATTGTAATACTCTTGGTGGTGTGAGTTTGGAGACTATACTGAAAAGGGCATGTTAAATGCTCAGCTTGTTTGATTGAATGGGGAGATACGATCGATGCAGAATGATCCACCATATTGGCATGTTGTCCATTTTCTTCTGTGCACATTCCTGACAGCTGAATCGTCCCCTACTGCTTTTGGTGAAGCAATCGCATTTCCAGCTGCACACCGACACCAGACATCTCATCATCACAGATTGCCATCAAACCTATAATGCGCTCAGCAAGGATGAACCCTGATGATTTATTCTTTATCCACATCAGATTACAACCGTCTGGGTCGTTGCTGTCATAAACAAACAAACAAACAAACAAACCTGTAGACATTGTCATGAATGGAAACGACAGCAAAAGCACCCGTACACTGCATGCCCAACTTGCACAATTCCAGAATCACTTTGTTAGACACACACATTTTTGGTCACCAAGACTTTCTTCAATCATGTGTTTTGTATGTACTTTTGAGTCTACTTTGAGCCCAGATCTACAAGCTCACAACACATGTTGTGGCAAGTTGTGCGCTAGATTTACTTTATTTTATTTGTAGTGTATTTTTTTTAATTGGGACGAATTTTCATCGATCCATCCAGCCCTCCATCCATCCATCCATCCCCTATAGACCAGGGGACTGCCCATATAATTCTGACATTACTCCGACTATCTGGCAGTGTTGTTTTAGTTTTAGTTTTAGTCAAATTTTTGTCACCGGTTTTAGTGTTAGTCGACTAAATATCATAATATTTTAGTCGACTAAATCTACAGTTGATTTGCTGAAAATAGCCGATCTACAAGCTCACAACGTGTCACGCTGCGACACGTTGTGAGCTTGTAGATTGGCTATTTTCAGCATGCAACCAAGTGTAAAGTTTTGTTGACCAAATTGTCAATATATTTAGTCTCAGTTTTAGTCATCATAGCTTCGTTTTCATTTCGTTTCCACATAGTTTTCCTCAGTGAAAAAAGGTATAGTCGACGAACATTTTTCATCTTTGTTTTAGTCGACGAAAACAAAAACACTGTGTGGCTCCGCGTGCGGTCAGGGACCAACCGCACCAATAATGTGCCCTTGGCTTTGGACCTGCCCATGCCCCTTTCCTTACGGATGCATATCTTAATCCTGGGGGATTATGTAACCAATCTAGTCCAGGGATTATACTGTAAATACAGTACGTCAACTCGGACAACATGTCACCACCATACCAAAGAACACAGTTTGACTGACAGCGTGTGTACTTTTACTGTACTGTACGGTATACATGGGGGAGATTTGTACAGTAGTTATACCACAGTGTTTGTTTAATGCCAACTCCATATTCTCGCTCTTCAAGAGGGACAGATGATGCCATTGTAACGCTTGAAAGCTCTGTATATATATGCGTGTGGAGGGTCGTGAAACACACGCACATGTCCTCTTTGCAGATTTATCTTATGCATTTAAAACAATCCACCCACTGACAGACTGAAAGGGCAGTTTTTGTACTGGACACTAATTACGCGTCCGGTCGACTTATATTGGCAGAGCTCAAAGGGTAAGGCTTGGCAATGCCAGAGGTGTGTTTTGCCTATATTGGCACACCGCAGGGCAGTGTACGATCACCGTTTATACAGGGACAGGACAGCAGCCAGGTCTAGACGGTCCACCATGCACAACCCTTAATATCTAGTGTAGGATCAGACTAAGGGACAGGACAGCAGCCAGGTCTAGACGGTCCACCATGCACAACCCTTAATATCTAGTGTAGGATCAGACTAAGGGACAGGACAGCAGCCAGGTCTAGACGGTCCACCATGCACAACCCTTAATATCTAGTGTAGGATCAGACTAAGGGACAGGACAGCAGCCAGGTCTAGACGGTCCACCATGCACAACCCTTAATATCTAGTGTAGGATCAGACTAAGGGACAGGACAGCAGCCAGGTCTAGACGGTCCACCATGCATAACCCTTAAGATCTAGTGTAGGATCAGACTAATGCACTAGATTGAGGTGTTGACGAGTATAATGATGTTGCTCTTAATATTAGGGCTGGGAGTCTGGACTAATTAATTCGAGGCTTTGTCATTAATTCATCTAAACTAATCGCATGTTTAATCGTATATCAATATTTGACCTGAGGAGCTTATTATTTATTTTCAATTAAAACCCTTTACGTGCCAACCACGCATGTTTATAGCCTTGTAGCAACTGCCACACAAGTTAAAGATGATTTATTTTAACCCTTGGCCTACAATTCACGGAAAAAACGGAATTAATCGAAAAATCTAAACCTCCCGTTAACGGAAAAAACGGAATGACAATCAATATCAGTTATCGCGGGGTCAAAAGAGCAAAAATTTATATTTTTTCGCTAATATCACTAATGTTGGATGTAATTTACCAAAAAACGGCCGAAATCCGCGTGATCGTGCGCTATCGTGCACGCGCGCCGTCTCTATGTGCGTTGCTGTAAAAAATGTGATATTTTGCGATCTTTTGGGGTTGATTTGAGGTTAATTTGACTTAGTTATGAAAAATATAGCATTAGCTTAGCAATCCGGACCAGCCAAGCTATTGACTAGGGTCAAAATACTACAGGATGTTGTTGATCGTTGAGCCGGAAGTGACTTAGGAAGATCCGTCTATTTTAGCCAAAATCAGCATAATGATGCTTTCCCGCCATCTGGTGGCGAATCGAGAGAATACATTTGCAATGAATGCAATGAAAAAAAACATCTCTTCAATCCACCAGATCTTTCTTGTATGTTAAAACGATTAATTAAAAATATGCCAATTTGTTACCCAAACAAAAAAATTGGGACTGGCATTCCAAGGGTTAATAGCAACATTTAAAAGTACATGTTCTATAATTCTATTATTTAATATTTCTAATTAACGCCATCTGTCAAGGGTAAGGTCCTATAAATTCTGTGCTGTCTATTGTGTGATTTTGTTATTATTTGGGGGGTTTTAAACACTATGTTTATGATTTGATATATTTTGAGTGACACGGGTCTAGAGTTGGACTGACGCCCATAAAGTAGGCGGAGGTTACCGGCCTGAGGAGACCTGACGGGGAGAGACAAACAAACAACAGGGAGGCTACGAGGGACCTGTAGAGACGTTTGTTCTTTAATGCATCGTTACCAGAAAGCTATAGCTACACGAACGATTGCGCTCAACTTATGAGGAGGCTCGAGACATCCTGCAACTGGTGAGATCGTTCAGCTTTATTTATTTATTTCAACGTCCCGCGAGGATCCGAGGGTTTTCTTCCTCTTCGTTTGGAGTAGCAGATACCTGGATTACGTTCGCTACGGGGATGGATTAACTTCTTTTTATCACCTTTACTTTACTTTGGAGGGAGTTTTACGTTGTGAAAGGAACTCTGGGGGCAACAGACTTTGGTTGTAAACATCCACGGATGACGGAACGATAAGAAACAATAAGAACGGGCGTGCGTGTGTGAGACACGGACACTCGATTTCATTAATTTACTCATTCATTTCATTCAACTCTGTATAACTGTTGCTTTGAACTATAGATAAAAGGTTGACGTGAGCTTTGCTTCTGACTGTTTTATGCTTGCTTATTTAGGCTATTTTCATTACATTCCACTTTATCAGTTGTATCTTAAGAAGAGATCATTCACAACCCGTGATTTAAATAATCCGTAGCAGTGATAGTAATATCTGACCGTTACAGCCTTTTAAAACATTAATCCGAGCCACGCTAATCATGATGATGCTCCGGGGCTCTCGCCCACCACCCAGGCCCCTCGGTACACTACAGATCCAGGCTACGGATCACTTCCGTCTCGGGCGGAAGTGACTCATCTTCCCTGCTTTTTCCGTGCATTTCTCTGACACTGGCGCCACAATCTGGCCTAGAGGGCTGGGCAGGATTGTGATTTTGGTATACAAGTGAATCACTGAGTGAGTTTATGTCCCATCATCCACTGGGCCAACCATGCAGCACTGTGATCGCTTTCTTCTCCCATTGCGTGCACTGCAGGGGTTTGTTGTTGTTTTGGTTGGTGCGACTGAAACTCGTCCAGTTCTGTGGTGCGATAAAAAAAAAAAAAAAGAGTTGCGTATTATAATTTTTTTCTTCTGTAATGAATTAATCAAAATCAGTTATAGTCCCTCCCAGCCCTACTTATTACAGATCACAAACTATCCTGGGACCAGTGGTTGGCTGGTCAGAAGGGCAGAGGTTAAGTTTTCTTAGAAAACAGTTTTTCTTAGAAAACAGTTTTCCTGTAGCTGAATTGAGTACAGGTCGGACACATCCCATCTGTGGTGAAAAGTAATTAAGTACAATTACTTAAGTACATTTTTTTGGTATTTTTTACTTTACTTGAGTAATTGCAATTTCCAATACTTTTTACTCCATCTTGGATCCAAACATTGTACGTTTACTCCACTACATTTATTTGAAAACTTTAGTTGCTTTGTAGATTTTGATTATTATCACAAAACAAGAATGAACCACTTCTGTGGCCGAGATCTGGTATGATCTGGATTCTGGGAGAGAGATGCCGAGGAGACAAGGCTAGGCTGGTTTACTTGTCTTCCTTGAGCCGCAGTATTGGCAGAGTCAGGTATGGTGCATCTGAGTCTGTTGTTGTTGCTGTAATGGTCTCTTCCAGTTAGGACCTGCGGTAGGCATATATTTATAGTCGATAGTGATGTCACTCCTGACATCCTGGTTGTGATGTCAGAGAGGCACTACGTTCCTTCGTAACACTCCCCCTTAGTGAGGCCATGGGCTTCACTATTCGTTCTCTCTGATCATTGCGGTTGCAGCCGGCGGCTACTTGGGACTCGAACTGCCGCGTCGCGTGCCGTGGGTAGATGCATCTGTATGACTGCGTCTGGGGCTTCTTCACGAGGGGCGCCTGGTCGATGTAGAACCGGGGATGTAGGTGACTGGTGGGATCGGGTTGGCCCGTGGGGAGGGCGATCCGGTGTCCGAATCAGGCGTGGCTTACAAGCCTGGAGTCCAGGATGGCTCCTCCTGATCGGCGCCGAACTCGCCGCTTCCTCTGGGGCGGCTTGCGTTGCTGGTATTGCTGATTGGGTGCAGCTCTGCTTTGGGGCCTTGGCACTGCGGCTGTGGTGCGGATGGGGAATCCTCCCTCGAGCTCCCCCCCTCACACCCGTGGCGGCCGTCGCCGCTCCGGGCCTTGGCCTCGTGTGCGGTGAGGCTTCCTTCGGAGGTGTGTTGGGGTGCTCTCGCGGACTCTGCTCGAGCGTTGACCTGTTCTTCGGGCTTGTCGTCCAGACTGAGTGGTGGCGATGCATCAGTGCTGGAGGTGAGCTGCACAACGATGCTTGGACCGTTGTAGCGTATTCATCTTGTCGGCGTGCGCTGCCGCTGTTGTTTGTTCCGTTTGTTCCTCTCCCCCCCTGCGTTATTTCAACGCAGTGGCCTTGGTGCGTCCTTTGCGGGGCGGGGCTGGGGTGTCGGACGGTGCTAGGCTGCGGAACGCCGACTTCGCTGCTGACTTGCAGTCAGCGGGACCTGTTGGTCAGGCGGGCCTAAGGGCGGGCCTGTTGGTCAGGCGGACCTAAGGGCAGGCGGGCCTGTTGGTCAGGCGGACCTGTATGGTGGCAGGCAGACCTGAGGGCAGGCGGACCTGAGGTCAGGCGGACCTGTATGGTGGCAGGCAGACCTGAGGGCAGGCGGACCTGAGGTCAGGCGGACCTGTATGGTGGCAGGCAGACCTGAGGGCAGGCGGACCTGAGGTCAGGCGGACCTGTATGGTGGCAGGCAGACCTGAGGGCAGGCGGACCTGAGGTCAGGCGGACCTGTATGGTGGCAGGCAGACCTGAGGGCAGGTGGGCCTGAGGGCAGGCAGACCTGAGGGCAGGCGGACCTGAGGGCAGGCAGACCTGAGGGCAGGCGGACCTGAGGGCAGGCAGACCTGAGGGCAGGCGGACCTGAGGGCAGGCAGACCTGAGGGCAGGCGGACCTGTATGGTGGCAGGCAGACCTGAGGGCAGGCGGACCTGAGGTCAGGCGGACCTGTATGGTGGCAGGCAGACCTGAGGGCAGGCGGACCTGAGGTCAGGCGGACCTGTATGGTGGCAGGCAGACCTGAGGGCAGGCGGACCTGAGGTCAGGCGGACCTGTATGGTGGCAGGCAGACCTGAGGGCAGGTGGGCCTGAGGGCAGGCAGACCTGAGGGCAGGCGGACCTGAGGGCAGGCAGACCTGAGGGCAGGCGGACCTGAGGGCAGGCAGACCTGAGGGCAGGCGGACCTGAGGGCAGGCAGACCTGAGGGCAGGCGGGCCTGGGGGACCGTTCGACCGTTTGGCGTTCGGGTTGTAAATCCGGACGACGAGCGGACCTGGCGTTCGGGTCGTAAAGCCGAACGTCGGACAGATTTGGCTTGCTAGCATGCATGATTCCGGACGAAGTCCTGATCTTGCTAGGGAGGCATGAGGCAGAGGCGGTTGCCGTCTTGGCGTTCGGGTCGTAAAGCCGGACGTCCTCGACACTTGGCTGCCCGCTTGGCGTGGCTCATGGTTGATGACATCAGTGAGGCTGGCTTGGTGGAGTGGGAGGCGGCTCTGGCCTTCCCTTGAACTGTGGGGACTCGTTGTTGACGGGGTGGCCGGACGCCGTGGTCGATCTTTCTCCCCCCGTCGACCGTAGCGTCCTGCCAGTCACTCTCGGTATCTGGCATCCTTGTGGAGTTCGTGGAAGGGCGTAAGGTGGTCGCCGGGACACGCGCTGCAGGGTTTGGAGTCAGAGGTGAGGCTGCAATCGTTCTCCTGGTGGCTCCTGCCGCACTTGTAGCAGCCTCTGTTCGTCTGTAGCCACTCTTCTTTTTCCACCTTGGTCATATTCCAGAGGACATGGCATTTGGCGGTGTAGTGTTGGTCAGTGTCGCAGATCGAACAGAACCTGTTGTTGCCTTTGGCCGTGCTGAGGTGAGTGATGGTCGCGGTCGCGGGTTTGTCGGGCGCTCGCGGCTGGCCGCGGTCCCTCCCCCTGCTACCTCGATCGTCCTTCCTCCCCCATCCACCACGATCGTCCCTCCCCCTGTCATGTCGCTGAGACGACTGACCATGATCGCGGGGTGGCTGGTGCTGTTGTGGTGGGGGGTTAGGAGGGCGCGGGTGCTGGTACCAGGGCTTCCTGGCGCCTGTCTTGAGCTTCCTGGCGCCTGTCTTGGGCTTCAGCCAGGGCCGTCCTGAATTCGGCGTGGCGTTCGTCTTGGGCTGCCATTCGTTCGGTAGCCTCCCTGAGGGTACGTAGGGCATGTTCTGCCTCACTCATGGTTGAAATTTCCCGGTGGGTGGGTGGGTGGGACTGTATATAGACGACTGTATGATAGCCGTATCCTTAGGTTTTATCAGGTCGATAATGGGGATTTCCCTTTACCTCCTGGCGTCTCTGAGTCGGCGTTTAGGGACCACTATTGTGGCCGAGATCTGGTATGATCTGGATTCTGGGAGAGAGATGCCGAGGAGACAAGGCTAGGCTGGTTTACTTGTCTTCCTTGAGCCGCAGTATTGGCAGAGTCAGGTATGGTGCGTCTAAGTCTGTTGTTGTTGCTGTAATGGTCTCTTCCAGTTAGGACCTGCGGTAGGCATATATTTATAGTCGATAGTGATGTCACTCCTGACATCCTGGTTGTGATGTCAGAGAGGCACTACGTTCCTTCGTAACAACTTCAGCCCTAAATACATTCCGGTAATTTGAAAATCGCACAATGCAACGCATTGTGAGCTTGTAGATCGGCTATTTCCAAAAGATTTTTTCCAAATGGGACTACTTTTACTTTTGTTACTTTAAGTACATTTTGATGCCAATGCTTTTGTACTTGAATTCCAGACCTGCAGTTGTAACAGAGTACTTCTACATTGGAGTATTGATACTTTTACTTAAGTAAAACATGTGATTTATTTTTCCACCACTGCATCTCATCCACTTTCACTGGGCATTCCACCCTGCAGTCCCTCGTGAGCAGAGGTATACACCTAAAATTAGAACCAGCAGAGCAAAAAATTAATTTATTCCCATGGCAATAATTCAATGAAACCAGACCGATAGCCATGGGGAGTCTGGGGAAACAAGGACAATAGGACATTTGGTCTCGGGCCAATTTATTTTCCAACGCATCCTCAGATGGCGGGCCAGAACATAATCAAAGGAAATGGTTACAAAACATTGTGATAGTTATACAATGTTACTGGAACTATGCCGGGCTGACATACATTTGTGATGAAGAGAATGGATAAAATATATGTTCTGTGCTGTACCACAAATGGCCTCTCAGAGGACATTAAAGTCCAGTTCTGAATCACAATTGCTTTGATTGTCAAGTAGAATATATGTACGGCCATTCGCTGGGTGACATACACACTATCGATTCTGACTCATCCAAATGACATAGTTGTAGTGAACACACAAAACAGACGGAACCACACACACACACACACACACAGAACACGAAGGGAAAACACAGACATTGATTGATTGATTGATTTAAATATTTATTAACAGTTTGTAGAATTTACAGTACATTTTAAGCACAAACTCAATACAAAGACTGTCAACTGTGAGTGGACGACCCAATTAAGCATTACACTTGTTTACAACAGGGTCCACATTGTTCAATTCATCAAAGCAGTTAGCAGTTGTTCCCAAAGTGGGGTCCTTGAGGGAGTCCCAGCTAAATTATAGTTTGGAACCAAATGGACCCTATGGGTCTGTAACTCTGAGAGTGTACAAACGGCTCCATTTGTACACTCTCAGAGTTAAACAATATAAATGTGGGTCTCAGAGATAGAAATGCCATTAAATGGGGGTCCGACCCGTAGACTAATGCATGTCAAACTGGGGGTCCTTGAAATGACAGGTAAAAAGGTTGAGAATCACTGCTGGAGCCGTAAAAATCTTCTCTTATGGGGGTCCCTGGCATATACTTTCATATGGGGGGTCCGTGGGGTAATTCGTGTCAATTTGGGGGTCCCCGACATGAAAAAGTTTGGGAACCATGCACCGTCTTATAGCACTTTTCATTCATAGCTCACACAGCATTCTAATGTATTTTTTTTCTGCAGTGTCACATCTGTGTGTGATAAATGAGTGCAGCTCCACTGTCGCTGTAGTGAATGGAGGCTGCAACAAGGCTGCGCGCCGCTGGGTTTTGCTAATGGAGTACCTGTCCTGTATAACAGAGAAAGTAAATGCATGCACATTATCTTGCTCTGCTCCGGCTTATCCAGCCTCTTATAATGCTACTATAGCTAGGCTGAACCTCTCGCCGTTACGGTTCGATGACTTTTTAGTTTTTTTACATAATTGGTTGTGCGCTATACTTCTCTACAGCAGGGTGAGGCAACTTAGGCACGGGTGCCAATGGTGATCACTGGCACACTGGCATCAGTGTGAGAGAGAGAGGTTTGTTCTTCTAGAATTAAATATTCAAAACAAAGTTTAGTCCGTTAAACGAAGTCCCCATGCAGTACATAAAAATTACATTGTGCACATAATTCTACATCCATTCAAAGTCCTATAACTGACTGGGGAGGGAGTTGAGAGATGGGTGGTGTGTTTATCAAGTCTAATGATCATCAAAAGAAATATCTCTAAAAGAGAAGAAAAGAAAAATAGGTGTATATAGCCTGCTAAGGACAATCAAAATCAGTTGCAAATATTTCATTTTGATGTGGAGTCATAATTAGAGTGAATGTTGATATGGCACACTGATTTTAAGAATGTGTAAGCTTTTCACTTTCACTAGATTACGTAGCATGAGCTTTGTTGTAGTCTTTTAACGTTGTTGTAGTCTTTTAACGTTGTTGTAGTCTTAACGTTGTTGTAGTCTGTTAACGTTGTTGTAGTCTGTTAACGTTGTTGTAGTCTGTTAACGTTGTTGTAGTCTGTTAAGCCTCCATTTTAGCGCATTTGGAGACTTTGGTGGACAGTGCTTCGCTGTTCGTCATCCCATCACCGCGCATGTTTGGATCCCAATTAGTTAAGAAGCATGCAGGCTCAGTTAGTGGAGCTTAACCCATTAAAACCAGGAAAGCATCTGTGTCATTTTAGATTGTAGCAAAAAAAAAAAAAAACTAAGGTGGCCTAAATTGAAAAGGTCAGCCCTGTCTGAAGTGAGTTGTACTGTACTGTACTGTACTGTACTGTACTGTACTGTACTGTACTGTACTGTACTGTACTGTACTGTACTGTACTGTACTGTACTGTACTGTACTGTACTGTACATGCCCTCCTCCCTGTGTGTGTCTGTGTGTTAGGCTGTGCAACAGTGACACTTGGTGGTGAACAAACGCTATAACGCTATTTTCGTGCTCGGACACAGGGACCCAGGGACACAGCCACACACATAGCTGTCTATAGAAATGTCTACAGAAATAGCAGATATAGCAGATACCGTGCCACACTGCAAGCTTGTACTAGATCTGCTATTTTTTATTTGTGAAGATTTGTGAAAATCTTTCAATAGATTTTTTTTAAGACAAATTCATATTTTGGTGGTCCTTCGATATGAAAAAGATTAAGCACCACTTAAATAGCAACCTAAGACATTTTTAGAATCGGCCTCAGTCCAAAGAGTGAGTCCCCAACTCTTGCCTTAAAAATAAATTACAATAATAATTTAACCTTCATTATGTGCTCATGTCAGCATTGCATGTTTCCCTTGGGTAAGTAAAAAAAAGATCTGATTAAAATATGGATGCTTTTTATCAATTTAAGGGGAGTGCCAAGATATACAGGCCAATCAATCAACACGGGAATGTCCTGGAGGATTAACTACAGTACACCGTTTGTTTTAATAAGAAGAAGAAGAAGTTGTGTGGCACTCTTCTAAAGTGGGACGCATACAGTACTCCAGTTTTTAGGTGATGAACTGACCACTGCGGTGCTTATAGTAAAAACAGAGAGATGTGCTGGCCTTGGTGAGCGGTGAGTCACTTACCTATTACCACCGCAGCTCACTGAGTACAGTAGGTCCCTAATTGGGCAAGAGAGGACAACGATATACATACCCCGACATACATACATACATACATACATACCCAGCTGATCGCAGTACTTGCGCGCTCTGCTTGCACAAGTGATAATAGTCCTTGACATGAAAAGGGTTGAAAGCTTCCACTGCTCCAAATCTGTACACTTTGTAGGAATGAAATGCCTTCTCGCATATTATACAGTATGGCCGATCAATCTACAGTACATGCTGGGAGACAGACAGACAGACAGACGCTGTGCTATCCTCCCTGAAGACATTCCCCCCTGCAGTGAGCAGAGCACTTCCCTTTGTCTCAGATTGACAAAGTAATGCCGGATGATAAATAACCCCCAATGCTTTCTGAAAATCCTCACTAATGAAGTCCTCGTGGGTAAGTCACGAGGCCACGTGTCATCATGGCGCAGTTGGTCGTAGTTATCCGGTGCAAATGTCACGTCTCAAAACAGCCAACATAGTTCCCTGTGGTACTAATGGCCTATTTAACATGATGCAGAAACATGGATCCATATGCGAGAGGTCAGGTGTGACTCCGTGCATGTTCTGATCTTGGGGGCATTTCACTGAGCTGAGCTGAAAGCATGACCCCCGGGATGGACACACAAACAGAAAGTATGTGACGCTCAGCCTGTTTCTCTGTATATTTAGACCCTTAATTCCCTTATGCCGTCATCAGAATCCTAAAAGGAAGAGGGCGGGCAATGTCACAGTCATTAGTGAGTCCATTAAATCTTTAATTACGCAATCATGCCGTGACACCAACATTCCAGCAACCCCATGTTTATAGCGTGGGTTCATTTGCTCCCATATTTCCCCTCCGTTCACTTGATGCCCATACTCCCGTCTAATTGGCAGCATTAGCATGGAAACAGACCATTAACTGAGCCACGGGACATATTTTGGTCTAGCTTCATGCATGCTTGGTAGGGTAGCGTGACCAATGCACAGCTCTTAATATTCATAAAATGTGTTCAGAAAGGGAGGGTAACGTTGTCATTGTTCCGTCATTGTTCCTTAGTCCGACCCATTACTATTACTAACTCTATATCCCAAACCAAACCCTAACCATTATCGCATGCGGAAGCCGCGGGTGAGTCTTAACTGGCCACGTACAGTAGTTGGACTAACGGGATGTCGGACTAATACGTGTGCAGTCTACTACTGTATATAGTCTTTATTATTTGGTAGGCCAGGACAGGTGCACAGGATGTTAGTATGAGGATTTCGGCAGGGATCTGTACAAAATTTACGCAGCATGATTTTGAAGCGTGTTTTACTGTATGTATGTATGTTGTGTTTCAGTGGAATTTGTCAGACCTTTTTCGCCCCGGTGTTGCGCCGTGCCTAACATCTCTGGCACCGTGCCAAGGCAAGCCAATAAACAATAAAGTGGAGTGAAAGGCTTTTTCCTGCAGGAAACACTCACTTGCCTGCAGAAATGAATTGGTGTCCTTTGGTGCCAAAAATGTAACGTGTTTCTCAAACTAACTGGATTTACAGTGCATTCCCTCTAAGCTTGTTTGTATGCTTGCTGTGTTAACCCATTTTGACCTCGATTTTTCAAAAATAGCAGACCTACAAGCTCGTAGCACGCCACTCTGTGGCACACTATAGCCAAATTCCAATACCCAATATCTCGGCCACTCGCTCACTCACACTCGCTCACTCCAGCATGGCAAATGACGGTGAAATTGGTGACCTGCCAAATATGTGACCATCTTGTTCACACAACTATTACGGAAGTCTTTAAATACATGGCCTAAATACAGTTAGGTTGAACTCTGCTAATGAACAAACTGCAACAATTGACATTAGGACACATTTACATCATGTGATTGTCTACACGGTTGTCACATATTTCAGCAGGTCACCAATTCCACCATAACACCACCTTGCTGGAGTGACTGAGTGTGAGTGAGCGAGTAGCCGAGATTCTGGGTATTGGAATTTGGCTTATGAGCTTGTAGATCTGCTAACATAATGCTAACACCAAAAGGGGTTCCATCCCAAAATGGGTTAAGCTGCTATATTTGTTTTATTTCTCTGCAACACAAATTACTTCCCAGAAGTAAAAAATCGGCTTTGGGAGTGTAGTTTGGATTTAGGTTTTGCTTTAGTTTATAACACTCACACATTTATGGGAATGTCATCTAAATATTATTATCAATATATGGAGAACGCACTGTCACTCAGTAATACTGTCATTCTCTCCTATCTATCTATCTATCTATCTATCTATCTATCTATCTATCTATCTATCTATCTATCTATCTATCTGTCTCTGTAGTGGGTTGACCATCATTACATAATTCCATTTGCATTGAGAATTGGCATGAGTAGGAGTGAGAAAGCAGATTTTTCACTTTTCTAGATTTAAGCTTTTTTTGAGTGGTGTTAGCCCCTCCAACGTCTGGCTTTCGTGTTTGACATCATGTGGCAGCCAAGTCTATGGACTTTTAATGTTTGCTTTAACCCATTTTGGGCGGGAACCCCTTTTGGTGTTAGCATTACGTTATGCTTTAGCTATTGAAAAATAGCAGATCTACAAGCTCTACGAGCTTGTAGGTCTGCTATTTTTGAACGACTGACATAGAAACATAGCTTTTTCAGAAAACTGTCAGGATGTAGAAGACATTTTTAGAATCTGATCTCAGGTCAAAATGGGTTAAGCGATCATAGGCTATGGGTTCAGTAGTTAATGGGTGCACTCCCATGGTCAAGAAGGATGGCCATGCCTTGGTTTGTTGGTTGGTTGCCATGGTGACTGTGGTAGTGTGTGTGTGTGTGCGTGAGGGTGTTGGGTGTTCCAGCTATAGGTTTAATTGATCAGCAGGTGTTTCCAATTGAAGAAGACCATTCCACCCATCTGTCTGTGTCCCTTTTATGCCCATATATGGATAGTTCTGTATATCTGTCTCTCTGTGTCCCTTTATTGCTATATATGGAGTTCTGTGTCAGGCATGCCCAGAGCCATCTAACAGAAGAGTTATGATGTAGAGGGGGCAGCACTGACAAGTACATGTTATGCTTTACTTTATAAACAACCAATGAAGCAAAGTCAGTGGACGAAGTTATTTGCTATAGTTCCCTGTTGAATTCCTGCAGGTCAGAGGTCTGCCAACCTCTTGAGATGAAATGCCATGTTTTTATTTTCCAGTCGACGTACCAACCATGTCAAAATTAATTTTAATGACTCCACATCAACAATTCCAAACATTATTTTTTCGATTGCCCACGAATATAACCTTTCCCCTTTCCTTTAAAAAAATGTTTTCTTTCACATAGTTACCTATCTCCCAGACTCCCTCCCCAGTCAGAGTTCAGAGTTTTAATGAGTGTAGAATTATGTGCAGGAGTTTAAGTTTACATGAGAAAAACCCAATAGCATTGCACAAATCACATTGCCTGGATTTGGTTACCAATTTCAGCATGCCGTGGTCCGTGTTTTGAGCATGACATTGTGACGTTTCGTGAGCTTGTAGATTGGTGTTGTCTGCAATCTTGACATTCGTGTTGTGTTGTGTTGTGTTGAGAGAGAGAGAGAGAGAGAGAGAGAGAGTATTATATTTTATTACAATAGAACTGAACTGAATCTGAAGGCCAGGGTGCTATCCATTGTTATCACTTATCACAGGAGTCAGATGCTGGGAAAAACCTACAACCCGCCAACAGAAGGGAGATTTATCATCGCCGAGACCCACTATTTTGTCATTTTCTCATGCTGTACGATCTTGTACTTTATTTATGTACTTATGTACTTTTATATGTCATTGAAGGGGGGGGGGTGTGCTGATGAATTTTGTCTCCTGGCAGTTTATGATGCATTGTTTAATTGTTTTATGCACCCACAGTTTAGATGGACCATAAAAGCCCATATGGTACACTAGATGAATGCCCGTGGCATTTAAACTGATGAGTTGGTAGTCGGTAAATCAACCATCGCCAGTTTTTAGCGTTTTCCAACGTGGTCCATTTTCCTTGTGTTCGAGTGCAGCTCTGCTGAGGTTGGCTTTTGTTTCCTCATCTGTTAATAAGGTATGTACGGTCGTACATTCTGTGTAGTCATGTGATCTCTTATTACGACCGAAGGTCGCATTTACTATGAAATCCTGCGTCTCCATATATGGTGGCCAATCATCATGCCTCGTGACATCACGTGACATCATGGAGTTGTCACGGTCGCTTCTCGCCCTCAGAGCGTCTTCCTGGTTTAGAAATTAGAAATTTGCTCAGCTCAGTAAAAATGAAGTGAGTGGTGCAACTCCGTGTGGGGTCCCCGGGGGGTCCCCGGAGGTTCCAGACCCACAGGACCACAGCCAGGGTGCCGGCCCGGTTCCGGCGAGCTGCCCCACATCCGAAACGGTAGAGAAATGAGAGAGTTACCATGTAGGGGTCTCCGGGGGTCCCATCCAGACATCCAGGAACGCGCCCAGGGTGGTGGGGCGATTCCGGCGAGCCGCCCCACATCCGAAACGGTAGAGAAATGAGAGAGTTACTGTGTCCCTCTACTGTACTGGCACACACGAAATCATCATATATACAGTTAATATGTGCGTGCATGTTTGTGTGTGTGTTAGGTTGCGCAAAGGTGGTGAAAAACAATCATGCTATTTTCGTGCTCATACCCAGGCACCCAGGCAGGCACTCAGCAGGCCACACACATAGCTCCAACACTCCACATGACAGATAGTAATAATTAGAGGGCAGGATCCCTCTCACTTATTTAGTATGAAATAAGAAGTTGCAGATTCGAGCTGATATTGGGGGGGGGGGGGGGGGAAGGTGTAATTTATGTTTGCAGTACTTGGTAGCAGATGTTAGTATTATGTGTCATTTTGAGAACCAAACATATTCCACTCACCATAGACATCTGCCTCCCTGTCAAATCTCAGATTTGATTGGAGGAATTATCGCCATCCACCGAGTGCACTCCAGATGGAGTTATACACTGCTTCCACCGCATGGTTTCCATGTGGGGGTGGGGGGAAGGGGGGTGCTGGGATAATTCAGAGCTTCTTCCCATCATAGGTTCTGGACATTATGTATGTTTCATCCAGATGAACCCAAGGCTCTTTATTCACTGTGGATGTTATGTGGGTGGCAGGCAGAAAGGTACACTTTCTTATCCAACAACAAGCCTTATGGATGGACGGGAACGTCACCGTAGGTTGAATAGGACGAAGAGGGCTTTAAAGGCTTGCTGTGGCACTGAGGAGGCCAAGGCCGCCCAGAGGGAGCTGAAGAAGACTCTGGCCATGAAGGACCGCTACAGGGACTAACCAGACACTGCAGGACAGACAACGACTCCACAGAGATGTGGGGGTGGGTTCAGTTTATTACAAGCACTGCGGTGGAGTGGAGGGACCTCTGGCATGAACCTTTTATTTATTTATCCCCCCCCCCCAAGCAAACAAGTTTGACTGCTCACAGCGCAACACAATATAGTGAATATCACTGCCTCACGTACTGTATGTAGAAAACGTCCCATGTTCCCTTGACCGCTCACAGCGCAGTAGCAACGCGTTGTGAGCTTTGTAAAGCTATAGATAGAGGTATTTAGTATAGTAGGGGGACAAAAGGAGGGGACCAAGTATAGAGCCCTGGGGGACCATTGTCAACAGGGTCATATTATATACCGCTACACGGTTTAAGTCGTTTACTGTAATGTTGACTTTAGTTGTATATAATGCTGTAACATTTTTATGTGGGTGATAGAGTCCCAGATGTGACCGGATGTGATCTAAGGTAAAAAAATATATATATATATAGGGCTGTCAAAATAACCGAGTTAACCAATTTGTGAAATTAATTTGATTAAAAATGTTAACGCAATTAATCCATGCCTAGATGCCCCATACATCCCATAATCCCATCCCCTCTGCACTAGTCATCACTCTGGTGATGATGGCTGATGGATCCAAACGAGATGGAAAGAGAACACCTGTCTAACCCACCCTGGGCAAGACCTACGCTGTAGAGGCTATCATTTTTTGGGGCGGAAGTTGCAGGATTTTAGCGGAAGTATCACCCAAGGAAATGACGTTGATGCTTTACAAATCTGTTTACATTTCTCTAGGCCTATGGCCAAAAACAAAAGCAATAATTGTATACTTGTATGGTTTATGCTTTAATTCCCCCAATTTGAACAGTAGTCTTGTGTGCAAATGCTCCCTAATATTAAGTTGACTAGCCTCCCTTGTACTGAAAGCCATAAATCACCATTGCGGCTGTGACAGGACGCGTGAGATCCCAGGGGCTTAAACTCACTCATCACGTTTTAGGAGGTGGCCTCATCCCTCTTATCGTGTGTGTGTGTGCGTGTGCGTGCGTGTGCGTGCGTGCGTGTGTGTGTGTGCGAGAACGCTAATCTCCCCAGGGCGATTACACTGACCTGGGCCATTGATTACACACCTTCTAATGCCAAGATGCGATTGGAACATCATGGGCGCCAGTCATTTAATTTCATTTATTTGCATCCCAGTGAATGCCAAAAATCACATATTTTTCTTCATCTGCCTCACAGTGAGAGCGCGAATTGTCATGGAGGAGGAGGTGGTGCTCAGACTTTGTGGCGTCGAGAAGAATATGCTGCAATGTTACTCTTTTTTTCTTTATTTTTTAAAGATTTCTTTAAAGATGTAGTTAACATGCTGGACAGGACAGGAAAGGAGGAGGGAGAGACGTGCAGCAAAGGTCGTCATGAACGGGACTCAAACGCGGGGGCACGCTGTCAGGCCAGAGCCTATGTGGCATGTGGCATGTGCCTGGTCCGCTAGCTATTCGAATGCAAATGCTTGCCTTTCAGCCTTTGTATCCTACTGTCTGGCAGGTATATCTCTTTGAAAACCGTTAGTGCTACTGATTGTGCGGGGGGGGGGGGGGGCAACACATCTTGCCTGCCCAAAATGTAATTCTTGCCTGCCCAAAATGTAATTCTTGCCTGCCCAAAATGTAATTCCTGGAAACGCCACTGCTCTTGGCCCTGTTCAACGTCGCTTGTTTTCACCTTCGTTCTTGGCTGGGCACAGAGGTCAAAACTCTTGAAGTGCAGAGCTGCAGTCTGGCACCGACACCTCTACCTTCTTCACTCTACGCAGGTCAGCCAAGGCCGTGCAGTTAATAAAAATAGATGAGGCAGACCATGCTCCCAAATACCGGCCGTCACTAATCTCCTGTGCTTGGCACTCACCCCATCTGAGGCCAGGCAAATAAACCTCTCATTGTCACACACAGCGCCGGCAGATTGCCTCCTGCTGGGTTCTCTCCGTCTGTCACCGTGTTTATTTAACCCAGTGACTAGTATCATTGTTACAGAGCTGTTAATGGGTCACGGTATTTGAAGACAGCCACGTGGAACTGGCCAGTTTGTTTGGACCGAGAAAGAAACAAGCATTTAAGCACCAGCCAATGTGAGGACAATGAATCATTCATTAACTGTTGAGAGGTCTTCTTTGACATTCAGTGGGTTTTGTGTAGTGTTGACAGGCCTAGTACCAAACGTACACATACTTTACTTTATTTATTAATTTACTGATTAGTGATTAGTGCATGCAACCCCATCAAGGGGCATAGTGTATGAATTTGAACGCAAAGTAAACAAGTCGCAAAGTGCATGAGCTTTAGTAAATTCACAGTAATATGTTATTGACCAGTATAATGGTATAATGATCCTCAAATACGTGGAATCTATGTAACGCCTCAAACATGCACGGAAACATTCTGAATGAATATGTTACTAATTTCTGCTTTGATCCATTCATAAATATTATAAATAAATGGGTAAATCAATATGAGAGTAGAACAGGATAAAAACAAGTTTTTGTTTTGTACAGCATGACTTTTTAATGTTTTTTTTTTTTAAGTAACCAGAAGTTACGTCATCATCCAATATTGCGGAGCCACTGGGCGCTGGTTGTTCCTATGGAAAGTGGGGAGTTTTGCCTCTTTATATATATAATCTCTTTGACATAACTTTCACGTAAGTCCCATGATGCACTTGCATGCATCGTGTTAACTTGATTACCTTTGTGTGGCACACACGTCTCACCTAAATCACTCATTCAAGAATTCTTGATCTTAGCATGGTAACGTTCATAACAATTCAACACATGTTGGTTGTCTGTGGATATTTTCTATAGTTGCACAGAAGAAATAAGGAGTGCAGTCTAGTGTCTGGAGTATTGCTATTTACTACATTGCATCATTTTATGACGGATTAAATTTCATTCTAAAACTAGAAAGAGCAGATTATGATGAAATCTCATTCTAAAACTAGAAAGAGCAGATTATCATGAGTGTCAGAAGATGTGTTCCCCTTTTCACCAGCTTGACTGAATACAGTATAGGCCTACATAATGCATAATACACAGTCTTTGCTCTTGTAAAAGAGTTATTTTATTGTATTTTCTTTTTCTTTTTTTTCAACTTGGCTCTTATTTGCCAAAGCACACTTCTTTGTACCAGGCCTGTGCTATTAACCTAATCTATCATCTCCCTTGGCAATAACATAAGCTTTAAATGAACACATTTCGATTTAGTTGACAGGACAATCGATTCTCCCAAAACCCCAGACACCATCTATATTCTATAATATCTCACAACTCCCTACTTAAAAAAAAAAGGCAGTCTCCCATCTAAAAAAAACTACAACCGTAGTCTATTGGCTATAGCTCTCAATTCCCAACCTTTGCTTTTCATAGGCTCAACAGGATATACAAAGAGTCAAAGACAATATCATTCTTTTTATTAGAATAAAAAAACGGAGCAGCAGTCTTAGACAACTATACTGTAACTCTGGTACTGCAGGCTGGGCATTCATTGCTTCTCTTTCAGACAACATTTTCTGGAAAGCTCTCCACAAAAGCGTACATAATCCTTCATTATAGTTTTCAACATACATTTCCTGTACCGCAGCATAATGCTAACAGCAGTGTTACACAATACAGCAAATGACCAATTACTCTGGGTATTTCCATTTTTTCTTTTTTCTTTTCTTTCTTTTGTAAATTGCCATCTGATAATAGACTTAATTGAGGAAGGAATTGCATTTGTCTCTCCATGTCGCATGTTCACAGGGAATCTCAGTGGCACACAGCTGTTCTTAATAGCCATTATTAGAGTCCGTGCAACTAAATTGCATGGCGACCGACTCCGTGGAGCACGTTGTGTTGTTTTCCTGTTTATGAATAGGCCAGTGGGGCCTATTCTTTGTCAACATGGCGTGCAGCCGCAGTTCCCCTAGGGTGACATTTATCAGGTGTTGTTTATTGACATGGTCAGAGGAGGAGTGACAGACGGTCAACCTTGTCTCTGTCTGTCCGAAGGGCATGCATGTGACACACAATGGCACATCTAAAGTAAAGGCACACCCCTCTGGCTTGGATTGCAACACCAACACCTTTTATCCATTTAGGAGAGTCCAGAAAGACTAATGGAGGGTATGGAGCAGGGCTTTAATCCATTTAGAAGAGTCCAGAAAGACTAATGGAGGGTATGGGAGCAGGGCTTTAATCCATTTAGAAGAGTCCAGAAAGACTAATGGAGGGTATGGAGCAGGGCTTTAATCCATTTAGGAGAGTCCAGAAAGACTAATGGAGGGTATGGGAGCAGGGCTTTAATCCATTTAGAAGAGTCCAGAGAGACTAATAGAGGGTATGGGAGTAGGGCTTTAATCCATTTAGAAGAGTCCAGAAAGACTAATGGAGGGTATGGGAGCAGGGCTTTAATACATTTAGGAGAGTCCAGAAAGACTAATGGAGGGTATGGGAGCAGGGCTTTAATCCATTTAGAAGAGTCCAGAAAGACTAATGGAGGGTATGGGAGCAGGGCTTTAATCCATTTAGAAGAGTCCAGAAGGACTAATGGAGGGTATGGGAGCAGGGCTTTAATCCATTTAGAAGAGTCCAGAAAGACTAATGGAGGGTATGGGAGCAGGGCTTTAATCCATTTAGAAGAGTCCAGAAAGACTAATGGAGGGTATGGGAGCAGGGCTTTAATCCATTTAGGAGAGTCCAGAAAGACTAATGGAGGGTATGGAGCAGGGCTTTAATCCATTTAGAAGAGTCCAGAGAGACTAATGGAGGGTATGGGAGCAGGGCTTTAATCCATTTAGAAGAGTCCAGAGAGACTAATGGAGGGTATGGGAGGAGGGCTTTAATCCATTTAGAAGAGTCCAGAAAGACTAATGGAGGGTATGGGAGTAGGGCTTTAATCCATTTAGAAGAGTCCAGAAAGACTAATGGAGGGTATGGGAGTAGGGCTTTAATCCATTTAGAAGAGTCCAGAAGGACTAATGGAGGGTATGGGAGCAGGGCTTTAATCCATTTAGAAGAGTCCAGAAAGACTAATGGAGGGTATGGGAGCAGGGCTTTAATCCATTTAGAAGAGTCCAGAAAGACTAATGGAGGGTATGGGAGCAGGGCTTTAATCCATTTAGGAGAGTCCAGAAAGACTAATGGAGGGTATGGAGCAGGGCTTTAATCCATTTAGAAGAGTCCAGAGAGACTAATGGAGGGTATGGGAGCAGGGCTTTAATCCATTTAGAAGAGTCCAGAGAGACTAATGGAGGGTATGGGAGGAGGGCTTTAATCCATTTAGAAGAGTCCAGAAAGACTAATGGAGGGTATGGGAGTAGGGCTTTAATCCATTTAGAAGAGTCCAGAAAGACTAATGGAGGGTATGGGAGTAGGGCTTTAATCCATTTAGAAGAGTCCAGAGAGACTAATGGAGGGTACCGGAGGAGTTATGCGGGAAAAAACTACTTTCTGGCCTTGACAGCCCCGTACATACACACAGAAAAGTCCTATCTGATTGCAGGTTAAACTATTTTAAAGTCACTTTGCCACTCGATTTGCCATTCATTTTATGCATACGCATACCCTCTATTGCTGCTTTCTCCTAATTATCTGGCTTGTAATTTTGTAATTAGGAATCATGTTTGATAAGATATTCATGTTGCCACCTTTTCCCTTCCTTGGCGTCGTTAGATTGTGTGGTAATCAATGAGCTGTGCCAATAATAGCCTTGCGTCTGGGAGTCTGCATGCTCTGTGGGTACCATGCAGCTACTAAATTGTGATTTTGTTTCTTCTGCTGAAGTACAATAATAACCATTATTGGTTTTTAGGTGCAGACAAAAGTAGATTAGTATTGAAAAGATAAAGCGTGTGTGTGTGTGTGTGTGTGTGTGTGTGTGTGTGTGTGTGTGTGTGTGTGTGTGTGTGTGTGTGTGTGTGTGTGTGTGTGTGTGTGTGTGTGTGTGTGTGTGTGTGTGTGTGTGTGTGTGTGTGTGTGTGTGTGTGTGTGTGTACGTGTCTGCACACATGTACGCCATTTGGTGATATTTTCAGTAACTTCACCTTGGGGTCCAAGACAAATTTCTCCCTTGGGAGACAAAATAAAGAAACCTTCAACCTTCAACACCAAAGGGTCCACAAATATGTACTGCACAATTATGAACAAGATTGACTGAGTGGCACATGATTATAAACGACTGTATCTGTGGATGAATAAATGGATGATAACAGACATGATGAAGGTTAAAGTTGCAGAGCAGATACGGTCAAAAACCAAACCTCTCACCTTGTCCTGCACGGAGCAGGAAGGAACCACAATTAGAACATAGAATGAGAATTGCTTTTTCTTCCCTCTTTGCTCCGAGAGTACAACAGGTCAGTGATCTCCAAGTGTCTTAAATGATTGATGTGCTTCTTCTCTCCCGTGCAGGCTGAGGTGTCTGGTGAAGCAGCTGGAGAGAGGAGAGGCCTCCCTGGTCGACCTCAAGAAGAACCTTGAATATGCCGCCACGGTGCTGGAGTCAGTTTACATCGAGGAGACCAGGTAAGAGAAGAAGCCCTGAATACGTTACACGTCATTTTCAAATGATTGGAATCGGATCGGGAGCCAAACAAACGTGATCGGGACATCCCTAGTATATAATATTATATCCATATCGTGATATTAGACTGGATATTGTCTGTGATTTTGGATATTATTCTATTGTGATATGGCATGTGTGTTCCATAAGATTATTAATATTGGATCGGGAAAATCGGTATCGGCATGATGCTCAAAATCAAATGATTTGAGCAAATCGGGAGCAAAATAAATGTGATCAGGACATCCTTAATATGACCAGTAGTAAACAATACAGTATATTGACACTGTATGATTCTTACCAAAGGTGCTCTCTAGGGATAATCGATGAATCACCATTAAGAAGCACATGTGGGCCGGTTAAAAAAAGGTTCCCCCTCCCCACGTCGGTAGCCACAGAAACATATTTTGCATGTGATGTGACAGACAAGACATTGCACTTAAAAAAAAAAAAATCCTCATAAAATATGCCATTGCTTGGCTCTGTAGCTCAAATGGTCAAATAAATATTTGATTAAGGAATACAATAGCCTATGCCTTTATTCTTTCTCTATATCAGCAAAATGTAGATTTTCATGTTAGACATTGAGATATCAGATAAAATCAATAACGCCGCTTATCAACTAACCGGTTAATCCATCATTAAGGTTATCAGTTAATGAATTCATCTATAATTTGCATCCCTATATGGTAGATGGATACATATTTTCTTGACTGGAGGAATCTTGTGGATGTTCTTGATGAAGTTATAAGGACCACAAGAGTAAAATATCTAGAAACCAAGCAGTCTTTTATCAAACAGTGGTGGTCTCCTCCTTCGAGATTGATAAAGGTCAGTCTCACTTTCAGGCTCCAAGTCTCCATCTACAACACTCACTCACCACCTAATGTAAGGTAATGTCAAACAGAAAAAGCCACACTCACTCACCCCTGGGGATCCTCATACTCACAGGGTGCCGTTTGCTCTTACGTCATGGATGGCTGGTTGGATGGATGCATGGATGGATGGGGGTAAAATACTGTATCAGTGGCTTACCAGTGGTCCACTGTGTCTGCGTGCGTGCGTGCGTGCGTGCGTGCGTGCGTGCGTGAATGTGTATGTTAGAAGCCCTGACTCTTGTGTCAACAGTTCACAGTTGACATTCAGCACAGCCAGATACGATCTGGCTTTAACCAAGGCTAGCTATGGAGAATAACCATCATCCATTGCAGGATTACAGAAAGATCAAAGCTTTTTTTGACAGAAGCACATTTGTAGTTTGATCTGCTGTTTGGAGTTGAGCTGTGATGTATGACATGATGGATAACAGTCATCGTCAATTAAACACATTTGATCGAACATTTTCTTTAATGTGGTGAGGCGGGCACATGCCTTGTAGTATATTAAAATACCATACAGGAGAGTAAATGTGCACGGCAGACAGACGACGAGATGATGTTCCTTGATGTATATTTCAGAGTACACAGCACAGCAAACAGCATAGGTCCGACGGCCTTACGCCGTCGGGGAGAATGACCCAGTTACATTGGGGAGAGAAGGAGAAGGAGGAATGGGGGAAACCGGCTGTCCAGATCGTTCTTTGTCTGGCCTTATATACTCAAGTCCATACATTACTGTAAATGCACGTGCACGCTGTTCTGGCGTCCAGGGCCTCCCCGTGTTATTCAATAGCACCCCCCCGCCTTATGTGTCCATGTGCATGCGTGTTTGTGTGTGTGTGTGTGTGTGTGTGTGTGCATGCGTGTGTGTGTGTGTGTGTGTATGTGTGTGTATGTGCACATGGTGCAGACGGATCCGGAAGCGTGCGTGTGTGTGCACGAACAAAGACAGCTGGCCTTGGAGACGAACTGACTTAGCACAGAAATGTAGTCTTGACATAGAATATTGCAAATATGGACTAAAATGGATACCACAGCCTCACAGTACGTTTTAACAGTGCCACAAGCCTGACGTACTTTAAAAAACATGAAAATATATTATCTTTTGGACGACATCGTCCGGCGATAGCCAATCACCTCCTCGTGGAACGGTGACACGTTTACATTACGTACGGTAATGACAGCAGGAACGCCGACTAGGAGATTTGTATCGCCCAGAGTCGCCGCTGTTCGTCCGCTGTAGCGTTGGGAAAGGGAGCGTATACTTTCAGGCTAACCAAAACTAGACCACAACTAAAACATTTTCAGATGACTAAAATATGACAAAAAAATTATAATTGAATTTTATTCAAAACACTAGATCTAAATCAAATGTTTGCTCTCTCTGTCTCTCTGTTTGTCTCTGTCTCTCTGTTTGTCTCTGTCTCTCTGTTTTTCTCTGTCTCTCTGTTTGTCTCCGTTTGTCTCTGTCTCTCTGTTTGTCTCTGTCTCTCTGTCTCTCTGTCTGTCTCTCTGTCTGTCTCTCTGTCTGTCTCTCTGTTTGTCTCTGTCTCTCTGTTTGTCTCTGTCTCTCTGTCTGTCTCTGTCTCTCTGTTTGTCTCTGTCTCTCTGTTTGTCTCTGTCTCTCTGTCTGTCTCTGTCTGTCTCTGTCTCTCTGTCTGTCTCTGTCTCTCCATCTCCACCCCGTCCTTCCCTGCGTCCAGGCGGCTGGTGGACACAGAGGACGAGCTCAGTGACATCCAGTCGGAGTCGGTTCCGTCGGAGGTGAGGGACTGGCTGGCCTCCACCTTCACCCGGCAGATGGGCCTGATGCTGAGACGCACCGAGGAGAAGCCACGCTTCAGGAGCATAGTGCACGCCGTGCAGGCCGGCATCTTTGTTGAGAGGTAGGCTTAGGCTTACATTATACACGCATGTTGTCATTTAATGAGAATATACAAC
This sequence comes from Protomyctophum parallelum, assembly GCF_964188405.1. Lineage (NCBI taxonomy): Eukaryota > Metazoa > Chordata > Actinopteri > Myctophiformes > Myctophidae > Protomyctophum > Protomyctophum parallelum. The sequence continues at coordinate 8,932,630 of NC_139709.1, forward strand.
ATTTAATAATTCATATGGACCGTAACAGCATCTTTCCCTCTGTCAAAGCGAGGCATTTTCAATCCATCAACTCCCAGACGCCATGTGGCTCACTGCCAAGTTGAAGCGCTTTGTCAATTATTTCTCCTCAGACTCGCATTCTTTAGTATTCATTCCAGACCCATCCAATTTTCTCTGTTTGGAGATGTCTTTATCCACCCGTCTGACTTTGCACATTTCAATACGGATCGTGAGGCCTGATCCAGAATGGGTCAAGAAGCACTGCTCCGGACCGCACTACAGGATGAGACCTGATCCAGAATGGGTCAAGAAGCACTGCTCCGTGTGAGGGATTTCAATACGGATCGTGAGACCTGATCCAGAATGGGTCAAGAAGCACTGCTCCGGACCGTACTACAGGATTTGAATGGGTCAAGAAGCACTGCTCCGGACCGTACTACAGGATTTGCCACACAAATTCACAGCTATAATAACTTTATTTGCGGTTTACATTCACCCCAAATCTAAACTCTGATCACAGATGATTGTCCCAAATCTAACTACCCCGTCCCATCCAACAGTGTGTTATGAACAAAGACAGTGACACTAAACAATAAGTTTACATCAGATCAACATCTAATGATTAGATACAGTATATAGGACACTGGAAAACCGCTATACAATTATGTTTTCTTTTTTTAATTGGTGTATTTTTTGTTCTTTTCCTCTTTACTACTATTACTTGTGCTGCTACAATATCTGAGGAGCCAAACAAAAATCCATTTGACTGTAAAGTATACCTGTATACAATACACAACACAACAATAAACCTGAACCTTGAAGCTTCCTCACGCGACAGTGAGGATAAATTCAAACTGCAATAATAATACATATACATCGCCATACAGACATGTGGCCTTGGGAAGCTTGGCTGTGTTATGCTGTGCACCGTGACTCATAAAAAAGGCACAACATAGGCTACTCACACAGGCCTGCCTCCCCATGGCTATTGTTGATCTGTTGCAATCGTTAAATCCATAAGGTCACATGTAACATAATGTTTTTCTTTATATTCAATTGTCTCTCCCCATAGTCATGGCCAAATCTCATTTGGCCGTGCGTGCGTGCGTGACTGTAAATTACCTGTATACAATACACAACAATAAACCTGAACCTTGAAGCTTCCGCGACAGTGAGGATAAATTAAAACTGCAATAATAAAGTGTTGTGTATTGTATACAGATACTTTACAGTCAAATGTATTTTTGTTTGGCTCCTCAGATATTGTAGCAGCACAAGTAATGGAAAAGAACAAAAAATACACCAATTAAAAAAAAGAAAATCAACATAATTGTATAACTGTTTTCCAGTGTCCTATATATCTAATCATTAGATGTTGATCTGATGTAAACTTATTGGAAGCATTTGCCAGTGTCACTGTCTTTGTTCATAACACACTGTCGGGTGGGACGGGGTAATAATAATAATAATAATAACTTGCATTTTTATAGCGCCTTTCAAGAAACCCAAAGCGCTTTACAACACAACAAAACATAATTATATTCCAAAAGCCTGGATGAACAAGTGTCGCTTCAGTGCAGACTTGAAAGAGTCCAAAGTTTTGGCTTGGCGAATCTCATAGGGCAGAGAGTTCCAGAGTGCAGGGGCAGCCACACTGAAGGCCCTGTCGCCGAGGGACCGCCTTTTCCCATGACGGACGGTGAGGAGCCCAAGGTCTGAAGACCGCAGTGTACGTGCCGGGATGTAGTCCTCGAGGAGGTCGGACAGGTACTGGGGGGCTAGTCCGTGGAGAGCTTTGAAGGTGAGCAGGAGGAGTTTGTAGGTGATGCGGTCTTTGACGGGAAGCCAGTGGAGGCGTTCGAGGGTGGGGGTGATGTGCTGCCAGGGTTTGGTCCGGGTCAGCACTCTGGCAGCTGAGTTTTGGACATACTGCAGACGGTCCAGGTCTTTTTTGGGGAGTCCAAACAGGACACCGTTGCAGTAGTCTAGGCGGGAGGACACAAAGGCATGGATGAGGGTTTCTGCGACGGAATCAGAGAGTGACGGACGGAGTCTGGAGATGTTCTTCAGGTGAAAAAAGGCTGACTTAGTTACGGATTTGATGTGAGTTTGGAATGAAAGGGTGGAGTCCAGGATGACGCCCAGGTTGCGCACTTCGGAGGATGGGGAGATGGAGGAACTGTCGAATTGGAGGATGAAATCACCAATCTTCTGAAGTAGCGCCTTGGAAGCCATGAGCATGAGCTCAGTTTTCTTGCTGTTGAGTTGAAGTAGGTTGGTGGTGACAAGGAATTTCCATCTGCAAGACTCATTTGAAGCAAATTTGAATACACTAAATTAGTCTAGACGAGCTTTGAAGCTCTGAACCATGCTGTGAGTAACAGAGTCCTTTTCACCTGTCCCCCCCCCCCTTTCCCCTCTCACCTCACTCCTTCTCATCCTGTTCCCCCCACCCCCCCTCTTCCTTTGTGTGTAAGCAAATGGTCCTTACATCTAGAGAGATTGTATTCACTTCGGCTCCACCTTGTAGGTGGAGTCGATCTCTGATATAAACTGTACCTCGGTGCTTGTATCGGGATGCCTGCTTGGGAGACCGGCCTGTGTGCTTGCAGCATCCGTGGACGGCTGTACACGTTAAATAAAGATCAACAAAGAGAACTTGCTTGCCTCCTGACAGACCTGTTGATTCCTTACGCGTTTAGAGTGTGTAAAACCTGCCACGTCAATTTGGTGTCAGAAGTGGGATCCTGTGTCGTTGAGCTCCGGAAGATCAAGCCACAACTGACGTCAACGAACCGCTCCAAAAAGGACAGAAGAATCATGGCTGCATCAATGGAGTTCAACGCCTGGATTTAAAAAAAAACCCTGTGGCTACACTAAAAAAACGGTGAGAATCTTCCAAATTTCAGACAATTGAAGAGCTAATTATAAATTCTAAGACCATATTTTGCCAACCTATCTATTGTAATAGTCAAGTATGCTTGATTCAAAATACAGCAGCAAGCCTAGCCTAAGAAAAGAGACCTTGCATTAAGCCAAGTTTGCAAACGCAAAGACACCTTGTTAACCTTGTTGAAAACAACATAAAGAAAACATAAAGATACAGCGTTTTGCATTAAGTCCAGTAAAGAAAGAGAAGTAAGTTTGTAAACACAAAGACACCTTGTTATACTGAGAATAGCATAAGAACCTTGTTGTAAAACAACATAAAGACATCTTGTTACTCTCAGATAAGACATAAAGATACCGTGTTTAGACCAAGTAAAGTTTGTAGCACAAAGATTACCGTGTTACATAGATAGTCAGTATGGGAAATAAAAAAAGTGCGCCAGTGGCAGAAGACAAAGAAAGATGGTCTCCTCTCATGAGCGGGATGGTTGCAAAATATGGTCCAGAAGCATTAGACTGCCTTGATGAGTGGAAACAGATGGGGTTCCCAGAACAAGGCTCTTTAAGTATAAAAAAATTGCTTGACTTAGACCGACTACTAAGAGAAGCTGAGAAGAAAATGAGAAAGAAAAAGTCAGTTAAAACGCACAAACTTGACAGATGTGACCGCCACAGGAAAGTATTGTCAATGTGGATGGAGGAAGCACAATTTAGACAACGGGAGAGTCATATGAGGGAACTTCCAAACATAGATTCTTTGAGGGAAGAGAGCGGGCCACTGGCTCCTCAGAATTCTCCTTTGTCTCCTCCACAGCAGACCCTGGACCTGGGCTGCCTGGGCTCCATGCGGGCCGGTCAATCTGCCATCCAGCTACAACGGACGGCTGTGGCTCTTGCTGCGGGCCTGCAACCCTCTACTCCAGCAGCGGTCCTGATATCCGCTGCGCTCAGCCTATTGAAAACTGTTGCTGCAGACCTACAGCCCTCTACTCCAACGGCAATATTGGTGTCCACTGCGATCAGCCTTCTGGAGACTGTTGCTACGGGCCTACAGCCCTCGACTCCAACGCCAATCCTGGTGTCCGCTGTGCTCAGCCTTCTGGAGACTGTTGCTGCAGGCCTGCAGCCGTCTACTCCAGCGGTAATCCTGATATCCGCTGCACTGGGCCTATTGAAAGAGGCTCGACACAAGGAAGGCTCCGCTCGGTCCAATGACACTACTAAGAGCCGACGTCCATCCTGCACTGGCATCCCTGGCCCAGAGCTGGCCAACAGTGACGATGCGGACACGACACGGAAACCACAGACCTTGCTTCCATCTGTGCATCCGTCCACCCCTGGCAGCCATGGGGGGACAGGGCCCCATCGCAGCAGTGTCGCCATCACCCAGGGCAGCACACCGCCACATGAGCAGGGAAGAAGAGGGCCTGGGACAGCGAGACGTGCACAGGGTGCATCAGAGTATTGTCGCCTGCCGGGCGGGGTGCCCACCTCAAGTGAACTTTGTTCTTACCCATGGATGGACCAGGAGGACGGGGACAACATACTGCTGGCTGACATACAGTGCCCCATGGTAGAAGTAGCCAATCCGCACGGCGATGTAATGATGGTGCAACGCCTGTGGTCTCCAGATGACATAGGCCAATACGCAGCTACACTGAAAACGCCTACTGAAGTGGGAGGACGCCGCTGGACTAAAGAACTGCAGGCCTTTTGTCGTACATACAGACCTACAATGAAAGAAGTACTTGACATCTGTGCCAAGAATATGGAACCTTCAAAAATGCAAGCAGTCCTAGATGTCGCCCAAACGTATCAAGATGAGAGGCCTGTCCTTGTACAATTTGAGGACAATCGCAGATACATGACTGCTGTGGATGCAGTGTGTGAGAAGATTATGACGCTCTTCCCAACGATATTAAATCTGACTGAAGTGCAGAACTGTAAACAGGGCAAAGATGAAACGATCAGTCAGTTCCGCCACCGCCTGGAGGAATCCATACTCATCCACGGAGGAGGAAAAGACCAGAACGACCCGTTTGCCAAAGCCTTCCTGGTCAGCCAGCTAATAAGCAACATGCATGGAAAACTCTCTAAGCGAGTGAAACAATCTCTCATTGGCTACAGAACAGCTGATCCGGCCGACATCATCAAGCATGCAACTCATGCAGAGGACGTCGAAAACGAGATGAACGAAAAAGAGAAGAAACAGGATAAAAACAAGGCCGAAGTCCTTCAGCTTGCAATGATGAGCGCTGTCACTATGCTGTCAAAAGACAAAGAAGAAGACTGTGACAAGAACGAAAACAGAAGACATCATATGCAGAGAGAGGACAGTAGGGACTATTATGACCAACGCAATCCAGTCTACCATTCATCATCCGAGGGAGACCACAGGGATGAAGAAGATTTTGGACACAACAGAAGACATCATATGCAGAGAGAGGACAGTAGGGGCTATTATGACCAACGCAATCCAGTCTACCATTCATCATCCGAGGGAGACCACAGGGATGAAGAAGATTTTGGACACTGGGTGCCAGGGGTTAGTGGACAGGATAACTGGAGCCGATAAGGGACTACGCTTCCAGACAAGACTACAACCGCCGGTCCAGGTTATGCACACATTACACCCCCCTGGAGGACTGTCCTACCTGTCATTTGCTCCACTAACCACACACACACACACACACACACACACACACACACACACACACACACACACACACACACACACACACACAAACAAACACACACACACACACACACACACAACCCCCCCTGGAGGACTGTCCTACCTGTCATTTGCTCCACTAACCACACACACACACACACACACACACACACCTCCCCCTACAAAAAAAAAAAAAAAAAAAAAAAAGTGTGGGTATCACTCGACCACCTGGAAAGAAAATATTGTTTGAATATATGATGTTTTCTGTTTATTTGTAATGTTGCTGTTCTAAATACAGGTCAAATTGATTCAACAGGGTACTGTATTAGTATCATTTTTAGGGATTTCTTGGTTTATTTGATTGTCCAGTCACGATTGTAAAACCCTTGTCATTCTTTTGCTTAGCTCAAATATGTTACAAGTACTTCTATTTTTTATGTATTTTCTTCAAATGTATTATGATGTATTATTTTGATATTGATGGAAAATTCACAATTATTGTTTAATTAACACAAAAAATGCTGGAAACGTATCCATACGCTTTATTAATATCGAACGCCGTACGCGCGAAGCGTATGTATACGTTTTATACGTTTTTTTATTGCTTACTGTACATCAACGTCCTATGCTCCAGGACACCGAAGAAAATAACAGCTTTCGTCTCCAGGAAGCTCCAATATGTGATCCGGGAGTAAAAAGCCCCTCCCTCCTGAAAAGAGGTCTGTCTGTGGCGAAGACGCTCCCTCCTCCAATGCCTCCATTACACGTATGGGTCTGCACGGCAACGGCATAGACCAACGCAGATGTCAGGGCATCTAAAATGGAGTTACCCATACTCTAGTGTCTGTGAATACACTCGATTCCCCCTCCCCTCCTGTTTCTACATGGTTTCTCCCGAGGAAGCTTTGTGGGGGGAGTCTCTTGATCGCTTTGGCAGTTTGAGTTCCCCCCCCCAGGCCCCACTGCGCCTTGCGATCGCCTTGCACCGCCGACACAGCCCTCTCTAATTCTTTCCAACGACAACTCACCGGTCTGCCGCCTCATTCTCGGAAATATAAACCCGTATATAAACCAATAATAATCTCCAACGGTCGATCGCCATTTCACGGACAGGTATACGCGAAACGAATGACGTATTCTCGAAGGACCGCCATAGGAGAAGCAGTATACATCTGACCAACTGTCTTTTTTTCGCCGTCGCGTCAGCCATGTTTGGACAAAGAAGCAGTATACTAGGCTAGCAGATATCACACCGTGGAACCCCCCCCACACTGCGAGTTGCGATCGATCGTTTTGCAGTTTGCAATGCTACTCTCATTCTCGGAAAAAAGATTCTCGGCAGTTGATCACCATAATCGCCATAGCGCCTTCGCCAGCCAATTGCAGTGATAAGGCGTCTGGGACGTAATCGACCCGTTTGTAATGGATAACTAATACAATCCTAAGCTGCGGAAGCCATCGTGTTGTCTGTCATTTTGTCGAAATCACAGCCAGCCTGGCTACGCTTATCGCTCCTGTGGTTCATGTCCAGACATGTCGTGGAACCCCCCCCCCCCACTGCGAGTTGAGTCGCTCCTGTGGTTCATGTCCAGACATGTCAACCTCTCAAGTCACTGTTATGCTATCAAACGATCTGTTGATTTTGTTTACTGAGACAATGATCACATATGTGCATAGAATCATCATCATCATGACGTTATCATGACAGGCAGATATAAACATAAATAAAGTATCAACTACACACTGAATGAAAGCCCTAAATGTCTAATTTTAGGAGGAAAACAAATAAAATACACATATCCCATATACTGTTTGTCAATACTAGACTATTGAATCCATTTCATTTATAAAATTCTCTTTTTCAGAGAGAACTTTAGCCCATTCTGACCTGAGATCAGATTCATACGAGGTTTCCACTGGACACACACTGGTCTGATTAGAGAAAGCATGGACCTATAGAACTATTATTCACAAAATAAGGCATATAGCGACATGTACATACTATATACCGTATGAAACAGAAGACTCTCTGCTTTCATAAGAAAAAAACTAATACTGTAATAATAATAAAAATCACACCCATGTGAAGTGAGCAGTGCAATGTTGTGAAGTGAGCAGTGCAACATTGCACTGCTCACTTCACAGGGGTGTGATTTTCATTATTATTACAGTAGAAGTATTTTTCTTATGAAAGCAGAGAGTCTTCTGTTTCATACGGTATATAGTATGTATAGGCCTTATTTTGTGAATATTTAGTTGTCAGTTCCTTGTCTTGTCTAAAATACTCTGAGGATTTCAGAAAATGCATGGACCTGAAGAACCATTATTCACAAAATAAGGCCTATAGCGACATGTACATACTATATACCGTATGAAACAGAAGACTCTCTGCTTTCATAAGAAAAATACTTCTACTGTAATAATAATAAAAATCACACCCATGTGAAGTGAGCAGTGCAATGTTGTGCAACATTGCACTGCTCACTTCACAGGGGTGTGATTTTTATTATTATTACAGTAGAAGTATTTTTCTTATGAAAGCAGAGAGTCTTCTGTTTCATACGGTATATAGTATGTACATTTCGCTATAGGCCTTATTTTGTGAATAATAGTTCTTCTGGTCCATGCATTTTCTGAAATCCTCTCTGGTGGGCGCAAGCTGCATTCAATAGCCAATTACTGACAAACTATACATGGGACCATGTGTATTTGTTTTCCTCCTAAAAGTAGACATTCAGGGCTTTCATTCAGTGTGTAGTATGTATATGATATTATTTGTGTTCATTTTTATATCTGTCTGTCAATGTCTGTCAACTTCAACCTTCCATATCTCTGCTGTTTTTTCAAGCGAGCAGCGTGCCTTCAAAAGCAGGTTTTAGAAAAAGGTCAATATCTCCAGAATGGAAGATGGTAGAATCATAATTTTTTTTTTAAATTGAAGTGGACATGTTTGGCCTACTTTTTATTTATGCGATGTGATTCTAGCTATAAGAGGCCCCTCGCTGTGGGCCCCTAAAAAGTTCAAAAGTCCAATGTTAATCGCTTAGCACCAGCAAGCCTGAGCAAATAGAAAACTCTAGCATACAATGTGTTAAGCTGTTGTTTAATTAACAAGAGGAAGGATTTGACAAGGAATTTCCACCTGCAAGACTCATTTGAAGCAAATTTGAATACACTAAATTAGTCTAGACGAGCTTTGAAGCTCTGAACCATGCTGTGAGTAACAGAGTCCTTTTCACCTGTCCCCCCCCCCCCTTTCCCCTCTCACCTCACTCCTTCTCATCCTGTTCCCCCCACCCCCCCTCTTCCTTTGTGTGTAAGCAAATGGTCCTTACATCTAGAGAGATTGTATTCACTTCGGCTCCACCTTGTAGGTGGAGTCGATCTCTGATATAAACTGTACCTCGGTGCTTGTATCGGGATGCCTGCTTGGGAGACCGGCCTGTGTGCTTGCAGCATCCGTGGACGGCTGTACACGTTAAATAAAGATCAACAAAGAGAACTTGCTTGCCTCCTGACAGACCTGTTGATTCCTTACGCGTTTAGAGTGTGTAAAACCTGCCACGTCAGTGGTCAGCCAGGTCTTTATTTCGAGTATGCAGTTGACAATGGCGGGTGGAGGGAGCGGAGTGGTGGGTGTTGTGCTGAGATAGATCTGAGTATCATCAGCGTAGCAGTGGAAATCAAGGCCGTGCTTGCGGATGATCTGGCCGAGCGGGAGCATGTATATGGTGAAGAGGATTGGACCGAGTACGGAACCCTGAGGGACACCGTGGTGAACTGGGGCTGGGTGGGAATTGGAACCATGCATGGAGACAAACTGTAGGCGGTTGGACAGGTAGGTGTGAAACCAGGAGAGCGCAGATCCGGTGATGTTGAGGTGTGTAGAGAGGCGGTTGAGGAGGATGGAGTGAGAGACTGTGTCAAAGGCTGGAGAGAGGTCCAGCAGGATGAGGATGCTGATCTTGCCAGAGTCAGCTGCCATGAGGAGGTCGTTGGTAATTTTGACCATGGCGGTCTCAGTGCTGTGGCGCGCTCTGTAACCAGACTGGAAGGGTTCAAAGAGGCTATGGTCGGACATGTGCTGCTGGAGCTGTGCGCCGACTACCCTCTCCAAGGTCTTGCTGAGGAAAGGGAGGTTGGAAATCGGCCGGTAGTTGGTGAGGTCAGCAGGGTCCAGACCAGGCTTCTTTAATATGGGGGTGACAGAGGCGGTTTTGAAACTGGTGGGAACCGTACCGGATAGTAGAGAGGAGTTGATGATGTTGGTGATGATGGGAGCCAGGGTTGGTAGACAGGCTTTCACCAGCGTGGTGGGCATGGGGTCCAGGGAGCAACTGGAGGCCTTGGCCTTGGTGACCAGCTCGGTGGTAAGAGACTCTTCCACTGGAGTGAAGGAGGTGAACGGGGTACACGTGGCTGAGGGAGCAGTGTCCTGCAGCAGAGGTGTTGGCAGACAGGTGGCGGATGTCTGGAGCTGCCGATGGATGGTATCCACCTTCTCTTGGAAGAAGTCCAGGAAACTGGAGCAGAGGTCGGAGTCACCGGAGGCTGGAATGGGGGGGAGAGGGTTGAGAAGCTTGTTCACTGTGGAAAACAGCTTTCTGAGGTGGTTCTCCTGGGACCCAATAAGGGTGGAGTAGTACTGGGTTATGGATCGTGAGAGAGCGGCCTTGTAATCCTTCACATGGTCAAGGTAGGCCAGATGGTGGACGGTGAGGCCAGATGTTTTGTAAAGCCTCTCCAGCCGTCGACCAGTGGACTTCATGGCCCGGAGCTCAGGAGTGAACCAGGGAGCAGGACGGTTGAATGAGACAGTTTGTGTTTTGATGGGAGCGGTGGTAGCAGTGGTTACTGCCACCTCCTTGGTGTGGATGTCAGCCCGGTGAATCACAGCCAGCCCACCACCACCACCCTTTAACCGAGGCTTCTGAATATATACATAGCCTGGGTAGTTGGGTAGTTGGCGCCCCTCAAAAATGTACTTTTTAGTACCCCTGCCCCACTGTAATCTTTGGCACTATAGACCCCAGTTTGGGATCCTCTGTGCATGGGAACAGTGGGACAATGGAAGGAATGCAGACAGATTATGGACGTTAGACTCCAGGCTTCAAGATGCTGCTTGAATCCGTTTTTCTTTATGATTCATTATTGATTTTATCGCGATTTTATCACCTGCTCCACAGGTGCACCGCGCTGCGTTTCACTGATGTTCTGTTTCGCCCCAGTGTTTTATTCTTCCCTGTGCCTGTAGCGACGCCTCTCAGTATGATTACGCCCAAAGCTGTACACTATAGTGCTGCACAATCAATCGAAAGAAGATCGAGATCTATATTCCGACACCACATGTGATCTCATTTCTAAACTTGAGCCAGAAGCGTGCAGCACTAGTTGGCTGTCCAATTCACTTTAGTTACTCTTTATGTTTTAGCTACAAGAGAGAGACTTTAAGGGAAATTGTATTTATACAACGCAGTTTCGGGAGAAGACACCTCCTTCCGCTTGACCTTAACCACTCCTCCCTCATTATCAACTTCTCCTCCCTCCTTATCAAACTCACCTGCCTTTCATTATCACCCAGCCAATCCCCAGTGCAATCACCACAGTATAAATACACCTGCGATCAGGGCAGTGAAGGAGCAGAGACGACCAACCGCTCATTCCGAGTAGAGCAAAGATGGCCGTCAGCTCCAGAGACTATACGCCCCCACCCTGAGTCTCGCCCTACCTTGGGTTCCTCACTCCATTCCGCATTCATCTCATTCTGTTTCAATAAACTGTTAATCTTGAGCGAAGGTGTGGTCTCTTCCTAGTGAAGAGAGGTTTAAGTCATGCCCTTTGATGTTGTCTGTTTAAAGCCACAGTATAGTTGGCTCCAGGTGCCACATTTTGAATGTAGTAATTCATGTTCAGCAACTGCAGACTATTATTAAAAGACAAATATTTTATGAAAAGGAAGAGAATCGTGTGAGAATCGTGATCTCAATTCTTGTTCGAGGAAAATCGGGATTCACATTTGAGCAAGAATTGTGCTGCACTCCACAGTTACTGTACTGTACAGTTTCTGTACTGTACACCCGCATAGCTTAACCATTTAAAAGCTTTTTCCTTGCCTAGTTGAACTCATAGCGTTTTGAAGGTTTCGTAATGGGGATGTCAAGACTTGACTTGACGTCGCTTTCAAATGTGTATTTATTTCTCTTTTTCTTTTCCTTTTTTTTCGTGCATGGATGGAGAGCGTGACGTATGGCGTTTATAAGCCCTGACGTTGTATTTGATGTTGTTTTTATCTCGCCCAAACAGAATGTACAGACGCACCTCCAACATGGTGGGACTCAGCTACCCCGCGTCTGTCATATCCACGCTCAAGGTACGGGCATGCTGCGCGTGCACACGTGCATGAGGATGCACATGCAGTACATACACGCAGGAACAACTGGATTCAGGACTCACACATGTTATTGCGAACGCAGTGAGCCACTTACTATGACAGCAAGGGCTGAATGTCTGTGTGTGTGTCTGTGTGTCTGTGTGTGTGTCTGTCCCACTGTTACACCACCCGCCCGCCACCAGAGGGCGCAGCTGTAGCACACACACACACAGGGCGCAGCTGTAGCACACACACACACACACACGCACACGCACACGCACACGCACACGCACACGCACACGCACACACACACACGCACACACAACCACACACACACAAGCTGCGTTCGCTTCACGCGTTTGCGCGTCTTACTTGTGCTTTAGCTATTGAAAAATAGCAGATCTGCTACGGGCTTGTAGATCTGCTATTAGCTTGCAGGTCTGCTATTTTTTGAAAAATCGAAGAACGACTGACATAGAAACATAGCTTTTTCAGAAAACTGTCAGGATGTAGGAGACATTTTTAGAATCTGATCTTGGGTCAACATGGGTTAAAGGCGATAAAACAACCGTTAGGGCAGAGACACTCTACCGGAATAATGTCAAGAATGAGTAAAATAAATTCAGTAATTAATTACTGTCAATTAAACTCTATACCAGGGGTACTCAACTGGCAGACCGCGGTCCGCGACCGGACCGCGGACCACCTCTTTTTAAAGTTAATAATATAAATAACATCAGATGGTACATTTCTCATGTGAAATTGCTGCAAAGGCCCCCAAAATGTCCCCCAAGGTCCCCCAAAATTCTGGCGCGCGCTATGCGCGCGCACAGTGTGGCCTGCCAGGGCGTATAACTCCCGGGCTGATTTGGAGTTCCACTCCGGGCCTGCACTCTGCACCCCATTATTGGTTGGTTGGAAGGGGATCTGATTTGTATAAGCTTGGCTTGACCATACTAAACGGGCATAGAGCCCCGCTCTCCGATGGATGCCGTGCATGGGACCGGACCTCGGTCTTATTCAAAAATCACACACGTGTGAACTGAGTGGTGCAATTCCCCCCCCCCCCCCCCCCCCCTCTCTCTCTCTCTCTCTCTCTCTCTCTCTCTCTCACTCTCTCTCATTAGAGTCACTACCCCTCTCACTGTTTCTGGCGCCCCCTACTGCTATTATTAAGTCACATACTCATGCTCATACAGACAGACAGACACACACACAAACAAACAAACACGTACGAGGACATTGCAAGCTGGTTGTAGGAGTGGTTGCACCACTCAAAAAAATATTTGTGGACCTTCATCATTTCTAGTTGAGGACCCCTGCTCTATACTGTCTCAGCGATATTGTCATGGAGTTGTCTTTGTGTCGTCACAACTGTAAATAAACTGTCTCAGAAAGTTGGAATATTTGAACGGCAGTAACATTAGCGTTTTCTCTCAGTCAGTTCATTCTTTATATCCATATGAGTGAAACCACCGAGATCATGGGAAATGGCTGGGAATGTCCCTGGCAGTCAAAATGCCCAAAGCGATCTTTATAATCTTAATACTTACACGGGGCTCCACCGGGCGCGTCAGCGTCGCGTCTCCGTCACCGTCACCGTCAGGGAATGTTCCCTTTTTAATCACTGCGTTGCGTTGCGTGACTGCATTAACATTGCCCCGGTTCGTTTTTTTACGCACGCAACGGAGACGCAACGCGCCCGGTGGAGCCCCGCCGTGAGGCACAAACAACAATTTTCTAAGCACAATATTGATGTAATAATAATAATAATACACTTTACTTATACAAAAACCGAAACAAGCTGAAACAAGCGTTTAAATTGCTTATTTAGTCAACCGGTTCCATGTTTTTCAAATAAGTTGTGGCCGCAGAGGCAACAGTTATTGTCGGTGGATTTCCCCCAAAGGAGTTCTACACAAAATATTAAGCCAATAGCATGTACTACGTAGGATGTTATCACACTTGTTTATTTTGATATGCCCTGCGGCTGCCCTAGGCTATTTATTTCTGAAAGAGAGACAACTAAAGGCATGAGCTAAAATAATGACACCCAAAATGATGCTGTAGTCTTTGATATGATCTACTGCAATAATAACAACAGAAAGCATCAGCATTGAGTGACTGCATGCAGTTTAGCCAAGCCTAAAAGTCTTCTTGACTGTCCATACCAGCTCTTTGAAAATGACCTTATATTCCCTTCCTTATATTTCTGTGTGATGTGATCAGGTTGACCAGGTCCTCTTTAGGTCCTCTTAGACTGCAGTGTTCTTCTCTCATATGCAGTGATTTAACGGAGTTAGTTTTCCATCATGAAGTTACACTAGTTTACCCAAAGCTGTCTGTCCAGTCTTTGTTATGAGGTGTACGCTGCCCCCAAGTGGTGGTTTGTAGTAGCTCAAGGCGCAGCCTAAATGCGACCCAGCGTCTCCTAAATCTATTGTATTGAAGAAAACGGCACTGCGCATAACCAACTTAAAACGTGACAATCAGTAACGTTTTTAATCAACCTTTGACATTTCATGGCATATGCCTATTATAATTGTTACTATAATATTTACTGCATTAAAATTGCCCCGGTTCGTTTTTTGACGCACGCTGCGGCACGCAACGGAGACCCGCCGTGAGGCACAAACAACAATTTTCTAAGCACAATATTGATGTAATAATAATAATAATACACTTTATTTATACAAAAACTGAAACAAGCTGAAACAAGCGTTTAAATTGCTTATTTAGTCAACCAGTTCCATGTTCCGTTGCTGGCTTGCTCATTTAAAATAAATTACAGTCTGCAGATTTCATTTCTCATATTTATTCAGGTCAGTAGGACGGTGGTGTTTGGCGCACTAGCGCCCCCCTATTTCGCGCACACGAGCGCTGTGGGGGCCCGACGAAAATGAGCGGCCCAGGGGCCCTCGTGGGGGTTAATCCGTCCCCGCTCGAATGAGGAATTAGATTTTCCGACTGGCTTCAGTTCATTTGACATCTGACCAGGGGATGGCGCTAATGCTGCCTCTCCGGCCACAACTTCCTTGAAAAACATGGAACCGGTTGACTAAATAAGCCATTTAAACACTTTATTTGTTTCAACACGTCACTTAGATGTTCTTGTCCGCTAATAAACAAAAAAATACTTTAGACCTTTACTTTTTGGATACAATGTGCAGAAAAGGTTAAGAACTGTGTAAAGTGGAAAACATGCGCCAGTTCTGAAACGCCCGTGGGACTTCATATCGGAGCTACAGCGGAGGGAGAGGTCTCATATGGGGCTAGTGATGCAGCAGCTCCTCTGACATAAATACATTTGGTTCAACAGATTGTGTATTCATCAGCATAGCTATGGAAGCTAACAAGATGTTCTCTTAACACCTAGCAGAATACATGTACAAGGCAGCTCCCTTGTGCAACACCGTGTCATATTTCCATGACACAACGTGTTCTAATGTAAAATGTCCTTCCTGTTTTGTATGTTCGAAACGCCGTCTTAGAACACATTCTGAGAGCGCAGCCCTCGTGGCTCTCGTGGGATTTAGGAAGATTTCATGGTCAACAGTCTGTTTGGAATGAGCAAATGAGAAGGGCGAGGGGTTCAAGGTCAGCTTGAAGGGGAATCTGTAGCGTCCCTAAATGAGGCTCTGCCTTTTTCCTTTAAAGCCATTAAATAATGAGATTGGCTCCCTTGTCAATCTGAATACCTGCACGCAGACAGACTTCCATGGTTTATCTTGTGAAGCAAAAAAAATAAGGATTACCTGTCAGTATAAATTAATACTTTGATGACCTGCTTTTTGCGGATTTACATGTAGGCCTACTGGACTGTATGTAGCCTATGCAATTGCAATGTGTTGATACTTGTATTATTTTATTATTCTGTGTGTGTGTGTGTGTGTGTGTGTGTGTGTGTGTGTGTGTGTGTGTGTGTGTGTGTGTGTGTGTGTGTGTGTGTGTGTGTGTGTGCTGCTCATTCAGTTGCAGTACATAGTGAGTTCATGCGAAATGTGTGTTTTAGTTTTTATGATGCAAAACCTGTATTGTTTTAATTGTGTGTCTCCAACCAGCATGTGGACAAGTGGTCCTTTGACGTGTTCACCCTAAACGAGGCCTCCGGGGACCACGCACTCAAATTCATATTCTACGAGCTGCTCACAAGATACGATCTCATTAACCGATTCAAGGTAAAGTCATTGGGGACTCCTTCTCTCTCTCTCTCTCTCTACTTCCAAATCTTGTCATGTGTGTCTCTCATGAGTCATTGGGATATTGGCAAAAAAAACGCAAATATACTCGCTCCACTTCATTATGCCTATTCTCGGTCCGACAAGATTCCATCTTCTCTTGAGTGTCAGATTGATATTCATCAGCGTCTCTGCACAGATATTGCGAGATAGACAGGGAAATAGGGCTGTCGTCACAGTTGGCCACGCTCTGTCTCAACGGGTCATCGCTCAGCAAAAACATTCCATATTGGTTTTAAAGCTGGGGACACTTCACGCTGGCGTGGAGGATTGTTACAAAACCCCTGGTCTAGGGGTAAAAGAAAGGCAATGCAACATATGAAGGAGAAACCGAAACCAAGGTCTAATGGCCTCCACAGTCATGTGCCAACAGGAGTACCCCAGACACACAGCTGATGACAATCATACTGTCTGAAGACCCGTTAGTCTCATACTCTGCCATCCAACTGCATGGGAGGAGAGTTAGTCTAATACAGGGTTCATAGCTGCTATAGATGTATCTATATATATATATATATATATATATATATATATATATATATATATTAGAAGACATCTAAGATAATTCCATACATATACTATACCAATAATATCACCATATAAATATATATAATATTAGCAATAAACATATATATTTATAATCCAAAATAACACGCATAACATAATTAATCATAAACACAGACAGGATGGATGAGCTGAGAAAGACATCGCCGTGAACAGCATGAGTAATGAACTGAAACCTGTACTGCTTCTTCGCAACGAAGAGGCATAAATGAATCGATCATGATTCACGAGTAGTTTATGGAAAATAATGATCTACACAGATTCCTGCTGAGATGTGCATGTGTACATTTTGACAGTACTGTAGTGTACTGCGATATTAGTCTGGTTTATTAACCAGGCTAGTAGTGTACATGCATGATAATCAATCAGAATCAGAAAATGTCAAACATCGCATCCCTCTCCAACGGAAAGAAGGGGGATAAGAAATGTGAAATCATAACAAATATGTTTTATCGAAGAAAAGGCGGCGATCCGAGCACTCAAAAAGGTATCAAAATGAGGAGAGGGTGGATACAAGGTATCAAGGTACTTTATTAGAAAAGTTTAAAAAGCCAACATGTTTCGACTCGCAAAGGAGTCTACCGTACATCAGGGCAGGTATGGAAGGTTTTATTAATATGTTTTATCTAGGGCTGTCAATCGATTAAAATATTTAATCTGATTAATCGCATGATTGTCCATAGTTAACTGTGATTAATCGCAAATTAATCGCATATTTTTTATCCGTTCTAAATATACCTTAAATCAGTGGTTTTCAAGATTCTTCATATCAAGGTCCATTATTTATTCTGCATTTGAGCCACGGACCACCATTTGATGACATTTAGCCTTCCAGACCCAAACTAAAGAACTGTATTGACGTTGGCCAATGGTACCATTACGAGAGATAACAGGCCATGTTGATCAAAATAACATGTTTTCTAAGTTTTCTAATTGTGTAGACTTAAATTAACTTAAGTAATGCAGCTGTTTAACAATTATTCAACTCTTCAGTGTAAAATTGCCATGCATCTCTCAACCATTCTGTCAAACTTCACAGTGCGTTAATCGCGCGTTAAAAAAAATAGTGCCGTTAAAAGGATTGTGAGTTAACTAGTTAATAGTGCGTTAACTTTGACAGCCCTAGTTTTATCGTTTCAAAATAGCAAATCTAAAATTAAGCTCAAAGCATGCTGCAATGTGACCTCCTTAACCGGATAATTTAACTTTTGCTTCTCGCTCTCTCTTTTAAGCTCTTTCACGCCATCTTAACTGACAGCCATGCTTTGATGTTCCCACTGTGCTTTTAGATCCCCATCTCTGCGGTGGTGTCGTTCGTGGAGGCTCTTGAAGTGGGCTACAGCAAACACAAGAACCCCTACCACAACCTGATCCACGCTGCAGACGTCACGCAGACTGTCCACTACCTGCTGCTCAAGACGGGCATGGTGGTGAGACACGCACACACACACACACACACACACACACACACACACACACACACACACACACACACACACACACACACACTCGCTCATATGTAAAACATGAAACCTGTTGAATGCTAACCCTTATTTGAGCAGGAAGGCTCAGGGGATTGATCGGAGCGTGATTTCTATGACATGCACGCAGAACTTCAATGTCATACAGCATATGTCAGCCTAATTGCAGCCTTCTTCTTCTTCTTCTTCTTCTTCCTCTTCCTCTTCCTCTTCCTCTTCTTCCTCCTCGAGAATCCACAAGGGGGGGGGGGGGGTAAACAGAGATACAGTGATATCCAAGGAAAATCACACTTTAATCCCAGTTTTTGCCCTAGTAAAGTAAAGAAAAGTTCTTTGTTTATGGGCCTATGGTGCAATGGGCCTATGGTGCTTATGGTGACAATCATCGTCATCATGTCAGTATTTCTTTCGCGCTGTGCAACACCTTTAGACATTTTCCAATATATAAACCTTTCACATTTTGCACATTTTTGCACTAGATCTGAGGGTACAGTTGGCATCACACTAAAACAAAATTTTGATTATGTTGAGTTCTCACACGGTGAGGTTTTGCTCGCCATGTGTACGAACGACGGTTCATCAGCTGCCTTTTCCACAGTTCCACCAGAGATCGTCATCACCAACCTGAGGCCTGACCTAGTCCTGTGGTCCAATGCACAGTGCAGAGTGTACTTTGTGGAGCTTACAGTCCCTTGGGAGGATGCGGTTCAGGAAGCCTTTGAAAGAAACAAACTGCGATATTCAGATCTTGCAGCAGAGGCAGAACACTGTTCTGCCTCTGCTGCAAGATCTGAATGGAGAGCAAATGTCTGCCCAGCAGAAGTTGGATGTCGGGGTTTCGTGGCAACATCAAGTGTGAGGCTGATGAAGGACCTTGGCATCAGCAGGCCATCAAGGAGCTATCCAGACTGGCAGAGTGGAGTAGCCAGTGGCTCTGGCTGAAAAGGAACGACCCTAGCTGGTCTCCCAAATAAGCAGGCTGGGCAGATGCAGATGGGGGTGCTTCTGGGACGCCAGAATGAGCTGCTGAGCCTACTGGAGACGTCGTGGGGTTAAATCAGCGAAATGTTGGTGAAAGTAGGACCCCACTTGACAACCCCTGTGAAGTGTCTTCCATCTTTAGGTATGCGGTCAAGTGCAAGCCTGGCTCAGGGAGTAGGACGCCCCTGCCTTGCAGAGTCCCTATAGGCACTTTGGACTTAACATCATGTCCTGTGTTTTCGAATTCATCGAAAAAGCATACTTTTTATTCTTCCCCGAGGGAAGAAAAAATACATTAAAGTAAAATAAAACAATATACCGTTATAGTTGCACGTCAAATTGCGTGTTATGGCGTCCTGCTGAAATATCTTGCAGTGTGTGAGCCAATCAGTGTCGCCCATCAGTCATATCGTCTGGAAACAACGACAACTTAAGACAGCTGGTTTGAAGAGAGTTGTGTGGTGTGAACTGTATGACTATCTGACCACTTTGAAAGCTGTGCAGTCAGTGTGTAGAACACAAAGTAAACAGACGTGTGATAAGAATCCCCTTGTTTTAAATTAGTTTAGCAAGAAAATGAAAGAAGGCAAAGTCTACAGAGCAATCTTCGTTCCTACTCTCACCTATGGTCATGATGGAAAGAATAAGGTCGCGAATACAAGCGGCCGAAATGAGTTTTCTTCAACGGGTGGCTAGCATCTCCCTTAGAGATAGGGTGAGAAGTTCAGTCACGCGAGAGAGAGACTCTCTGAAGAGGGAAGTCTGGAGCTCCCTGGTGGAGCTGTTGCCCCTGCGACCCGACTACGGATAAGCGGTTAAAGATGGATGGAACTAATCTTGCTTTTTGTCAGGTCATTTTCATTAGGGGCGTCTCTGATGCCATGCTGCAATGTCCCCAAACAAGTCCGCATCATCTGGCTTCAACGCTCCCAGCAGGCCGGCCAGGCGGCCAGCCATGCCCCCAGTGGTTTTATTTAGTCACCCTAGTAATAAGATGGCTGTGACAGCTGTCGACGCATTGCGTTTCAGTGGGGCGCGTTGGAGAGTGTTAGCGCCGGAGCCCGAGGCATCATGGGGAGAACAGAATAACTTCATCACACACACACACACACACATGCTGGCTCCTCCAGACAGTAAATCACCAGTAAATCACCAAAAGGTCATTCATTCATAAAGTAAGGCTTGCACTGGGTAATATGCTGGAGAGGATGGATCAGCCATCTTTCACCCTGCTCTTAATGACACATGCACGCACACACACACACACACACACACACACACACACACACACACACACACACACACACACACACACACACACACAGTGTATACTGTATGTGAGTTAAATCAACTGCATGACACATGGTAAATGGACTGCATTAATATAGCACTTTTATCCAAATCGCTTTACAACGTGCTTCACATTCACCCATTCACACACCGATGGCGGAGGAAACCATGCAAGGCACCAACTCGCTCATCTGGAGCAGTCGGGGGCTTCAGTGTCTTGCTCAAGGACACTTCCACACTTTTGCAAGGAGGAGCCGGGAATCGAACCTGGACCCTTTCGGATTTCCAAGATGGCCGCTCTAACTGCCGTACTAGCCTCGGAAACCCAGACGTTATTATTTCCAGGGAGAAAAAAAAAGTCTGGGGCCGAGTCCACTTCAATTCGGCATACAGTAGCGCAAACGTTGCTACTCGCTGATCGTCTGCACCTTTGTTAAATTGACACACACACGCATGCACGTACACACACACTCCTCTTGCTCTCTCTGTCGCCCTAATTAATTAGTCTCATGTCCTTCAGCTATGTCTAGTTTTCTCCCAGCAGATCCTGCCAGTAGCTGCCTATGCCATAGAAAGCAGGTGAGTTCCAGTATAACAGCTCCACCAGAGAGCTCCAGACTTCCCTCTCCAGAGCAACATAGTGACTTCCTCCTGGGGGATCCCGAGACGTTCCAAGGCCAGTGAGTCGATGCGTTTCCTCCAACTGCGGCTTGGTCTGCCCCGGGGTCTCCTCCCAGTGGGACGTGCATCGAGGACCTCCCTAGGGAGACGCCCGAGAGGCATCCTAACCAGATGCCCGAACCACCTAAGCTGGCTCCTTTCCAGGCGAAGAAGCAGCGGTTCTACTCAGTCTCTCTCGTGTGACTGAACTTCTCACCCTATCTCTAAGGGAGATGCCAGCCACCCGTTGGAGAAAACTCATTTTGGCTGCTTGTATTCACGACCTTATTCTTTCGGTCATGACCCACACTTCATGACCATAGGTGAGAGTAGGAACACTTCATGACCATAATTATGTGAGAGTAGGAACGTAGATTGCTCAGTAGACAGAGAGCTTTGCCTTCTGGCTCAACTCTCTTTTCGTCACACCAGTGCGGTTCAGCGACTGCAATACCGCCCCTGCTGCTCCAATTCTCCGGCTGATCTCCTTCTCCGTCCTCCCCTCACTGCCCTCACAGAGGTTCATCGTTGGCATCCAGGGAGTGTGTGTGCAAAATTTGCCACTGTTTTATTTTATTTAAACGTGTGGCTTATTCCCTGTCCTGGGTTATTGTTGTGAATATTGGTCAGTGATTGAGCATCGAACTTTGTTATTGCCATGTAATGTTAATGGTTGTAGATGTGCAGGCGGGCAGGCAGCCATGCCTCTTTGACAGCCTTAGCCTTTGCTTTGCCTTTGCAATGATTCATGCCTATAAGACATTAAGAAAGCACTCGATCTCACTGCCTTGCACACACCGCCCCTCTCAATTAAAAAGGTTTGACAGGGCAGCAGATTACAGAGGCCCTAACCTATAATGTGGAATGCAAGGAAACTGTCGTGTCTACAATTCTACATTCACCTCATCATGATCAAAAAGAAAATGCTTCGAGCGAGCAGAGGAAAATTGAGCTAAACGAAAGTGATGATCATAGAATTTTCCACCCCGTTTCTTCCCATTCATGCCCAACACTATAATGTATTTCTGGTGTTGGAAATTCTCCTTTCTATACACTCTTTATATAATGTGTTCCACTACTTTTACGATGCTGCATACTTTTCCTGTAAACTTAACTCTCCTGTTTCCTGTACAGTGATCACCTTCACCTTTTTATTCTCGCTCCATTCTGTACCCTAATTTGTATTACCAGCCCTGTGTAATGTCAGGCACAATTTATTTACAACAATTGATACCCCCCTCTCTCTCTCTCTCTCTCTCTCTCTCTCTCTCTCTCCACTTCTTCTTGACATCCTTGTCCTCCCTGTCTCTTTTACACTATTCCTCTCCTCTTCCTCTTCCTCTTCCTCTCCTCTCAGCATTGGTTGACCGAGCTGGAGATCTTTGCCATGATCTTTGCGGCTGCAGTGCACGACTACGAGCACACGGGGACCACAAACAACTTCCACATTCAGACGAGGTAATGGATCATAAAATAAAAAATGCAGGTAATGGATCATACAATAAGAAATGCATGCCACAGACCAGCCTATAATCAATGTGTTCATGCAGTTGTTCTGGGGGCAGCCAGCCAGCCATATTAACTTCCAGATAGCCTGCAGTGCAGGGTTATAAATTAACTTCAAACTCGGCTCCTTCAAAACAAAACTAATGGAGTCATTTTGTTGATTACTGGACCTTCAGTGCTATGTGTAGCTATGGGTCCTACTATACTTCTGTGATGGTATATGGCTGTGAGGTGAGGTGGGCGTATATCTCTTGGTTGAGTACAGAGAAAAGGTGACAATGGGTTTGGGGACATGGAGGTGAGAGTTGAGTCGGAAGTCTAAGGCCTGGACGGGGGGGTGTTGTTCCCAAATGGTCAGTTTGCTTCGTTCGAGAGTGAAGTTGAAAGATCTGGGTGAGTTAGTAATGGAGCTGTGGAGGATTGGGTGACAGAAATAGGCATAGGTAGCGTATCTGCCACCAGGGTTTGGTAACCCGATTGTAGAGTGAGCAAACCTTGGAGGCCTGGGTCAGATCATGATGTAGGTTTACCTTGGAGGACTGGGTTAGATCATGATGTAAATGAGTGACGATTATGGTGTTGGAATATTCGGTTTAGGATTTCCGGCAAATAACCCAGAATTTGCAAAGGGGTCACGTTGGCCCGGGGCATGAGCTGTGTGCACAGGGTGACCTGGGTCATGAGCTGTGTGCACAGGGTGACCTGGGGGATGAGCTGTGTGCACAGGGTGACCTGGGTCATGAGCTGTGTGCACAGGGTGACCTGGGGGATGAGCTGTGTGCACAGGGTGACCTGGGGGATGATGATCCATGTAAGACGACATGGGGAGGAGAGAATGTCCTCTGGGGAGTTATGATGGCCTTTACTGGCCTCTGTGTTATTTGAGTGTAAAGGATGCTCCTTTGGGAACATTCATATAGCCCCAAAAGGCTTGCTTGGATTGACCACTACTCATGGTTAGATTGACCACTACACCTGGTTAGATTGACCCCTACATGTGGTTAGATTGACCACTACACCTGGTTAGATTGACCACTACACATGGTTAGATTGACCACTACACCTGGTTAGATTGACCACTACACCTGGTTAGATTGACCACTACACGTGGTTAGATTGACCACTCACTACACGTGGTTAGATTGACCACTACACCTGGTTAGATTGACCACTACACCTGGTTAGATTGACCACTACACCTGGTTAGATTGACCACTACACCTGGT
The DNA here is from genome assembly GCF_964188405.1 of Protomyctophum parallelum. Lineage (NCBI taxonomy): Eukaryota > Metazoa > Chordata > Actinopteri > Myctophiformes > Myctophidae > Protomyctophum > Protomyctophum parallelum. The sequence goes on from NC_139709.1 coordinate 8,956,509, forward strand.
TAGATTGACCACTACACCTGGTTAGATTGACCACTACACGTGGTTAGATTGACCACTACACCTGGTTAGATTGACCACTACACGTGGTTAGATTGACCACTACACCTGGTTAGATTGACCACTCACTACACGTGGTTAGATTGACCACTACACCTGGTTAGATTGACCACTACACCTGGTTAGATTGACCACTACACCTGGTTAGATTGACCACTACACCTGGTTAGATTGACCACTCACTACACGTGGTTAGATTGACCACTACACCTGGTTAGATTGACCACTCACTACACGTGGTTAGATTGACCACTACACCTGGTTAGATTGACCACTACACGTGGTTAGATTGACCACTCACTACACGTGGTTAGATTGACCACTCGCTACACGTGGTTAGATTGACCACTCACTACACGTGGTTAGATTGACCACTCACTACACGTGGTTAGATTGACCACTCACTACACGTGGTTAGATTGACCACTCACTACACCTGGTTAGATTGACCACTCACTACACCTGGTTAGATTGACCACTCACTACACCTGGTTAGATTGACCACTACACGTGGCCAACCACTGTCCTTGATAAGAACATGTGGCACTAGAGAACAAAGTAACAGGTGAGGCTACCATACAGGTGTATTCATGCAAAGGTAAATTAACTGGTATTTTCATGGTGAGGGTGGTTCATTTCTTTGATCTTTCTCATCCTTTTCTCTCCACAGGTCAGACACGGCTATTTTGTACAATGACCGCGCGGTGCTGGAGAGCCACCACGTCAGCGCCGCCTACCGTCTACTGCAGGACGATGACGAGATGAACATTCTCTGTAACCTCTCCAAGGACGACTGGAGGTACAGAGACAGAGACAGAGAGAAAGAGAGAGCGAGACACACACACACACACACACACACACACACACACACACACACACACAGAGAGAGAGATGTTTGACAATAGGGTGACAGCCAGATAGGGAGAATGAAAGCGAGGCAGAGCTCGTCAAAGAGAAGGGAGAGAGAGAGATGACAATGAAATAACCGATTGAGTATGATTGAAGGGAGCGAGATAAAAGGTGGCATAGAAGTAAACAGATAGGGAGAAATGTACAGATAAGCTATACATAATAGAGATATTAGAGAGATAATGAATGGAGTGGCAGAGGCAGATAAAAGCCCAGCTACACATCTGACTAGATGAGTACCGTATAGGCTCCATTGAAAACCGTTTTAAACTCATCGCCTGTTGGCACAAAGTAATCATCGTGCTCAGTGTGGGCTGGTAAACAGAATCGAGTTCAGAGAATTGGAATTTGCGACTCCGTAGTGTCTCTCTATCTCTCTCTCCCTCTCTCTCTCTCTCTCTCTCACGACGCCGTCATGGTCTGATAACTTTGCAAGGAGTGGAACTGTTTCAGAGTGTGATGATACATGAAAGGAGACAGCTGCTCTAGTCTCCACCCTATCAAGTCTGAGTCTGACTCACTATACTTTACTTAGCAATCCATGGAACACATCGTCAATCATAACGTGCCTTTTTCCAGTGGTGGAAGGTAACTAAGTACATTTACCCTAAGTACTGTACTTCAGTGCAGTTTTGATGTATTTGTATTTGCTTGAGTATTTCCAATATCCATTACTTTTACTTATAGTCCACTACATCTCAGATCCAAATATGAGAGAGAGCGAGTGCATTTTCCGGCAGGCGACAGTGTTTCTCGGCGGCATCAGTCCGACACTCTACCCCAAACCCTTTACCCTAACCGCAAGCACGACACTCTACCCCAAACCCTTTACCCTTTACCCTAAACGCAAGCACGACACTCTACCCCAAACCCTTTACCCTTTACCCTAACCGCAAGCACGACACTCTACCCCAAACCCTTTACCCTTTACCCTAAACGCAAGCACGACACTCTACCCCAAACCCTTTACCCTTTACCCTAACCGCAAGCACGACACTCTACCCCAAACCCTTTACCCTAACCGCAAGCACGACACTCTACCCCAAACCCTTTACCCTAACCGCAAGCACGACACTCTACCCCAAACCCTTTACCCTAACCCTAACCCAAACCCTTTCCCTAACCCTAACCGCAAGCACGACACTCTACCCCAAACCCTTTACCCTAACCGCAAGCACGACACTCTACCCCAAACCCTTTACCATAACCCTAACCCAAACCCTTTACCCTAACCCTAACCGCAAGCACGACACTCTACCCCAAACCCTTTACCCTAACCCTAACCCAAACCCTTTACCCTTTACCCTAACCGCAAGCACGACGCGACGCATGTCGGACCAACACACTGCCGCGGAAGCGAGCGCCAGTCGAGTGTCATAATCCCCCCCCAGTTTCCCCGGCAGATGCTGCCCCTTCTCCCGGCACTGTTTACCGGCAGCTACCGGCAGTTTACCGCCAGTTTACTTACATTTATTTAGCAGATTTAGTTACTAGTTACTTTGTAGATTTGGATTATTATTACAAAACATACATTACCCACTTCAGCCCTACTGTATATTACATTTTTATACATTTGTATAAAAAATCGAAATAATTTATAATACATAAAGAGGACTTTCTACTTTTGGTACTTTAAGTACATTTTGATACCAATATTTGTACTTTTACTCAAGTACATGTTGAATTCCAGACTCTTTACACTCTATTTCTATATTGATACTTTTACTCAAGTACAACATGTGAGAGCTTTTCCCCTGTGTGTGTCTCCCCATGCAGAGAGCTGCGGGCGTTGGTGGTGGAGATGGTGCTGGCCACAGACATGTCCTGCCACTTCCAGCAGGTGAAAGCCATGAAGAACTACCTGCAGCAGCCAGAGGGGTCAGTACTGTGCATAGAGTTATATATAATCTAGAGCAGGGGTCCTCAACTAGAAATGATGAAGGTCCACAAATATATTTCTGAGTAAGACCGAGGTCCGGTCCCATGCGCGGCGTCCATCGGAGAGCGGGGCTCTATGCCCGTTTAGTATGGTCAAGCCAAGCTTATACAAATCAGATCCCCTTCCACCCAACCAATAATGGGGTGCAGAGTGCAGGCCCGGAGTGGAACTCCAAATCATGCCGGGAGTTATACGCCCTGGCAGGCCACACTGCGCCAGAATTTTGGGGGCCCTTGGGGGACATTTTGGGGGCCTTTGCACCAATTTCACATGTACCATCTGATGTTATTTATATTATTAACTTCTTCCCTCCATTAACATAAGACACACAATGTAGTTGTGCTGCAGCAACACTGTCTGAATTGAATTGAAATTGACTGTGGCTGGCCTGGCCTGAGCTTAGGAGAGATTTTTTTTTGCTGGCCTGACCTGATGCAAAAAAAATATATATATAATTTGCCTAGGGTCTGCAGAGAGGTGGTCCGCGGTCCGGTCGTGGACCGCGGTCCGCCAGTTGCCCACCCCTGATCTAGAGGACGGACGATGAGCGACAGGTCACCCCCCCCTTCCCTTCCCCCCACCCCACCGCTATTCATTTCAATGGAAGTTGCTCGGTGGACCTTTTGAAGTTGACCTGGACTGACAAAGTCTTCCGATTCAGATTCAGATACCTTTATTTGCGTATGTATACACACATTAGGATTAGGGCATTAACAAGTAGATTTTTCCTAGTCGACTTGTCAGACTCATTCATGCGTCTGAAATAGCTCACTGAGCGCACTGTGCAATGCAAATGAATAGGCGAGTGAGCTCTGGTGCAAAGGGTATGCAAAGGGAAAGAATGACTTCTGTTCGTGACAATAACCAATCATACAGTTTGAATTCTGTACACACGCACACACAAATTATGATAATATTATGGGGAAAACAATTGAATTTTTTATTTATTTTCCTTCTTTTCTTTTTTTTCCCGACTTTCGACTTCTCCTAATTTGAATCGAATTAATTGAAATGAATTCATTGTTAATGAAATGATGCATTGATGCATCGATTATTTTAATGAATGCCCTAACACACACAGGAATTTATTTTGACGTTGACGTGTGCGTTCAATTATCTTTTCACAAAAGAACACAACAACCAACAGACACAAGACTACACCGTGGAGGGAAAATAAATATAAAGTGTGTTATAGTTCATAGTGCAACAATGTTCTCGGTGTCAAAGTGCCGGTGTCACTATAGGGGGCAGGGGTGGAAGGGAAGCCAGAGAATTGAGCAGCCTGGCAGCTGAGGGGAAAAAACGTTGTCTGTGGCCTTCGGCAGCCGCAACCTTCTTCCGGAAGGGAGCAGGGTGAGGAGGCCGTGGCCAGGGTGGGAGGGGACACTCCGATAGTATCCCGGCCTCGAGCGTTGATATGATTGGTTGGCTCCTAGTACCCCATCTCGCTAGTCTCGGTCCCAGCCTTACTCATCTGCGAAGAGAGAAAAAACGATTCATACTCCTATTTTACCGCTGTTTCGGCGCTGTAGTGCCGACTTTAGGACGGTACCTGCCCCCCCCCCCCCCCCCCCGAACCTCAAATGACTTCACATTGTAGGCTCTACAGAGCTGAACCGACTTTTATTTGGCTCTAAAATAGGAGTATGAATCGCGCCTAAGGCAGAGAGAGTGTATCGGCGGAAGTGTCGGACAAGGAACTTCCTCAGATGTAGTTCCCTCTACGTCATAGTCCTGACGTCACTCGCTCATCCCCTGGTTCACGTTCTGTGGAGAATGACATTGGGTCATCTTAAGATTGTCTCATATAAGAATTGTGGTAAAAAAATAAACATCCTGCCTCTGCGCTATTGTCGGGGAGGTGTCTCTGTATCGTTTACGACAGTCAGTCACTTATATTTGATACAGTCTGTTTCTAGCGAACATTTAACTAATTCTGCAGCAGTAGCAGAAGCGTTTTCTTCATATCCATATGAGTGAAACGGCCGGGATGATTTGTTTATTTTTCAAACACAGTTTTTATGAGGAGATCTAAAATCACCTTACATGAACCCTCGACATGGACGCTCCTACCGATCTTGACGTCAGACTTGGGTGCTCTGTCGCCTCACACGCTCACACAAAGCAAAGGCCCAGCGGCGTGCTCTCTTTCCCGTGCATGTATTTCGCCTGCCTGCAGTGCCAGCTTTGACAAGTAGGGCGGACGGCTTCAACGTTGGCCAGCTGTTTTGGGGTCTTTGGGTCAGTGTGCTCTCCACTAAGCCACTACTTATGGTCCATTAGCCTCCCGACATTAAGATGCAGCATTTGAGAGCAACATAATTATGGAAATGTACTAATCACAATTTATCTGTCTGCAATCAATCCATGCTTGGGCTAAACAAATTGAGAACCATAATATTTGTTTTATTTGGCATAAGATAATAGAGGCATTTGATGCTTTTCAGTGATGGCACTTTCACTTTTTATTTATTTATGATAATACAGATCGTTAACACAAACACGATCAGTATAAGACAGCATTATAAACGAAGCAGACAATAAGAGCATCAATGAACCAAAAGCTAATCTGACAAGTTATTTAAAGAAATTAAACCTTTTCTGTCTTTTTTTCTTTGCTCCGATAACATCCTATTCATCCTACTATTCCCTCTGTGGGTTGAATGAACAGTTTAACGGTGTACTCAGAACTCATAGAATCACTATATTGCCAGTATGTGCATGGGGCATACATAGAACAATAATAATGATTTACAAGACTTATAGACATGTAAGATTGTGTGTCATAAATGGTATATGGTGCATTTATATAGCGCCTTACATAGTGCATTACATTCACACACGCATTCATACACCGATGGCAGCGGAAACCATGCAAGGCACCAACTAGCACATCAGGAGCAATTAGGGGTTCAGTGTCTTGCTCAAGGACACTTCGACAGTAACTC